>NC_088336.1:592500-775000 GCF_036884655.1 Musa acuminata AAA Group | reverse complement strand
TTCCCCTAAGTCCTTCATGGAGAAGTGTATAGATAACCAAGCCTTTACTGTGGATAGCATTCCTACGTCATTCCCAATGATCAGGATGTCATCCACATATAATACCAAAAAGGCGATAGCGCTCTCACTTATCTTCCTGTACACACAAGGCTCATCTTCATTCTTAATGAAGTCATAAGATCTGATTGTCTCATCAAATCTCATGTTCCAACTTTGGGAAGCTTGCTTTAGTCTATAAATGGATCTAAGCAACCTACACACCTTATCTGGGCAGTTCTTGGACACGAATCCCTCAGGTTGCATCATATACACCTTCTCCTTGAGGTTCCCATTAAGGAATGCAGTTTTCACATCCATCTGCCAGATCTCATAATCATAGTGTGCTGCAATAGCCAATAGAATTCTAATGGATTTTAGCATTGCTACAGGTGAGAAGGTTTCGTCGTAGTCAACACCTTACCGTTGGCAATACACCTTAGCCACTAGCCTTGCTTTATAGGTCTCTACCTTTCCATCTACTCCGATCTTTTTATTAAAGATCCACTTGTAACCGATGGGTACAATACCTTCGTGCGTATTAACTAGGTTCCAAACCTTGTTGGAGTACATAGAATCCATCTCAGAATTCATGGCTTCTTGTCACTTCTCGGAGTCTATACTCATAATAGCCTCTTCATAGGTCTGAGGATCAATATCCTCCATATCCTCTCCTCTAATATGTCCCACATATCTCTAAGGAGGATGGGATACTCTATCAGACCTACGTAAAGTTGAAACTTGTGTATTAGGTACCTTAACAGACTTGGGCTGTAGAGTGGTGCTTGAGCTTGGTTCTCCAACCTCGCTCAACTCTATCATTCTCCCACTATCTTCATCAAAAATGTGTTCCTTCTCAAGGAACACTACTCTCTTAGCTACAAAGACCTTTTGGTCCTCGAGATGATAGAAATAATACCCACAAGTTTCCTTGGGGTATCCCACAAATTTGCTTGCTCTGTCCTTGATTCTAACTTATCGAGGTTGTATCTTTTAACGTGGGCAGGGCAGCCCCAAATCTTAACAACCTTAAGATCAGGCTTCTTCCCTTTCCATATCTCATATGGTGTAGACACTACCGACTTAGTTGGAACTCTGTTCAGAAGGTAAGCTGTGGTCTCTAGGGCATATCCCTAGAATGAGATGGGCAGGTCAGCGAAACTCATCATGGATCGTACCATATCTAATAGCATACGATTTCTCCTTTCAGAGACACCATTGAGCTGAGGTGTATAAGGAGGTGTCCATTGGGATAATATCCCATGGTCCTTGAGGAACTGAGTAAACTCTGTACTTAAGTACTCACCTCCTCGATCTGATCGAAGAGTTTTGATACTCTTTCCAGTCTGGTTCTCTACCTCATTCTTATACTCTCTGAATTTCTCAAAGGCCTCGGACTTGTACTTCACTAAGTATATATATCCATACCTTGAGAAATCATTAGTAAAGGTAATGAAATATGAGTAACCACTAATGGCATGAGTTGACATGGGTCCACATACATCACTATGTATGAGTTCCAACAGCTCAGTGGCTCTCTCTCTAGTTCCACTAAATGGAGAGTTGGTCAGTTTTTCACGAAGGCAAGGCTCGCAAATTACATATGACTCATAGTCGAATGGATCTAGATATCCATCATTTAGCAACTTTTGAATCATTCCCTCATGGATGTGACCTAGCCTATAATGTCATAGGTATGCACTGTTCACCTCATCTCGTTTCCTCTTAGACACACTTACATTCATGATATGTGGAGTAGTGTCTAGCATAAACAAACCTTTATGCAATATTCCTCTCGCCAATCTCCCCTCAGCTTTGCTAGAATTTACAATAAATTGTAGATGTGATAAGCAATACTGGTATCAAATACTAATGCACTATCACAAAAATCTGACAATTAGAGATTGATCATGAATGTACCTGAAGCTTCTCTAAGCTTATATTTTGCCCTCTCTACAAGGTACTCTTTATAGTTCCTCTTCCATTGCCCATCTTTGCCATAGTGAAAACACTGGCCTTTGTCCTTTGTTGGGTCTGTCTTAGCAACCTTTACTTTACCTGGTCTGCCCCTGCCCTTTCCCTTCTTAAGGGACCTTTCTGCTTTCCTTTTCTTTCTGGTCTCACTAGTGTAGAGAATTGGCTTCTCTTTCTTAAGAGTACTCTCTACCTCCCTTAACATATTGAGGAGCTCTGGGAGAGTCACCAAAAGCTTGTTCATATTAAAATTCATTATGAACTGTGAAAAGGAATCTGGTAGGGACTGAAGCACAATGTCCACACACAAGTTATCCTCTATGACCATTCCTAGACCTGTGAGTTTCTCTATCCACTCAATCATCTTTAGGATATGGTTCTGAACCGGTGTCCCCTCAGTTATCCTAGCGCGGAAGAGGCTCTTGGATATCTCATATTGCTGAGTCCTTCCCTGTTCCTCAAACAATTTACGGACATGTAGGAGAATGGATCTAGCATCCATCTTTTCATATCGTCTCTGTAACTCAGGAGTCAGAGAGCCCAACATATAGCACCGAGCAAGAGTGGAATCATCAATGTACTTCACGTAGCGAGTGATCTCATCCTCGCTTGCCCCTTCTTCGGGCGTAAGCATAACTGTATCAAGGACGTACACGAGAACAATTCTCAAGTTACGGAGCCAATCCGTATAATTTGGACCAGTGAGGTGGTTGACATCAAGTATGCTACGTAAGGGATTTGAAAATGACATTTTTTAAAAATAAAGATGCAGCAAAAATGAATAACATGCAGATTTTGCAAGAAATAAACTATCAAGATATGAACTTCTATCTTAATATGCTCCCACTATTTTACTAACGAGTCACGCGACACCCTCAACACGTGAAACAGAAGTCTCCGGCAGACTTCTAGTGGGGATCAAGATCCAATTAGCGTCTTAGTATAACCTCGAGGGACTCGACCAATCACACTAAGCCTAAAAAGTAGGCAACTCTTGCCGATCACAACTCCTTGTGAATCTCGTCCTTTTCAACCTCCAAATCACCATAGCCTCGAGGGACTCGACCAACCATGATAATTGGTTAAGTCAACACTTTCATTACAAGATGAGTCTGATTTGATAATATACCCTCGAGGGACTCAACCTAGCATACTATGTCCTTAGGTCACCGGTGACATCTCTATGTCGTAAGCAAGATAATGAATCGCGATATAGGTGAGTCTCGAGGGACTCGACCAACTCAACCTACACCGGAAATCGGTTCCTACTTATAACGATGGAAGGCCACGTGGGTCAATCTAATTGCCTCATGTTTACCGACTTAATATTATCGAGAGAGATGTTTCTATGATTTGGTCTCCTAATATGACATGTCACACATATATATATTTAATATATATCTACATTGCATTCAAATATATATACATATCTAGTATTTGTATAAGCAATCACACCAGATGATCATGGACCACAACCTAATGTGATTAGGCCCGAGCCAGTAGGCCTAATCACTCACATCAAGATCTATGTATGCAACGGTGCATCTCCATGCCCTGTGATCGTCCATCTCATCCTCGTCGGTTCCGTCAACATCTCGATGCATCTTCATGCATCGCGATCATCCGTCTCGTGGGTCCCACTATCGCATCCACGCTCCCGTTACGCCTCCTCATTTGATTACAACTTAATCATAGGCACGCAGGCCCGACAATAAATGAGAAATATAATGGAGGCTCACAGACCTCAATAATAATAATCACAAGTACACACATCACACGGTCCATGATCATCCGTCCACACATCATACATTATATGTATAAATAATCATCATCATGTAGGACTACTAAATAATGATAAAAATAATAATCAACTAAATCTTTTAATTAATTAGTATTTTATGAAATCAAGGACATATAGGAAAATTTCTGAATTTATAGAGGTATTTTCATAATTTGGATAAAAGGACATAATTTGGATTTATGAAATTCACAGGGGTAAAACTATCTTTTTGCCTAAGAATGCCCTAATGCCCAACTTCCCTGCTGCTAGCGGCGGCCTGTGCGGTGGGGTAAGGGTGCTGCCCTCGCCTGTAGGCAGCATGCCCGCTGGCGGCGTTGCAGCTGTAGGTGGGCGCCCACGTAGGTGGTTCTGCCGATGGGGCAGCGCCCATAAGCGGTGCTGCCCCTACTGGCGCCGTCGCCTCCACGGGCGGTTCTGCCCGCGGGGCAACGCCCGCAGGCGACGCTGTCCCCCCGGGCAACCGCCCCTGGGGGGGGGAGTTTCGCCCGCGGGAGCAGCGGCGGTAGGCATCGTTGCCCTACGGCGCCTCACCCCGCGGGAGAAGCGACTGCAGGCGCCTCTGCCTGTGGGCTGCCAGCCCCATCGGCAGTAAGCCTGCTACAAGCAGGCTGCCGGCCGACTACTGCAGATGCATCCCCTATGCTGCCTGCTTGCGGCTGCACTGTATGCATGTAGATCGAGGGCAGCAACTGTTGCTGCCCTTTCTCGCATTTGCGTCAACGATTTTAACGTCAAAAGTTTCTTCAAAACACAACACATAGTTCAAAACCAATCTATCGAACGAACAACCTGGCTCTGATACCACTGTTGGGAAATCTTGGGGGGCGATATCACATGCGCAGCGGAAGAACAAGAAAACAAAATCCCCGATTCCCAAAGAGATGTTCATCGTCGTGCGAAGATTGGTGCGCAAAATCAGCGAAACTTAAAACTACGTATAGAGTAGATTGTGTTATCTAGGGAGATCGTATATCCCTATTTATTTGTAGATCTTTAGGAGAGGGTGAAGAAAGTCAAGCGTCCTCCTCTCTAGCGGTGATCCACACAGCAGGGTTGCGACGACGCTCCTCAAAACTCCAGGTCTACTCTGAGGTGGAGAGGAGGAGGAGAATAGGAGAGGCAAGCAAAGGCTCTAGCCTATGAGGCTCTAAATCCCTCTTATTTATAGAGGTTACCTGTCAAACCCTAATGGATCCTCCCCTATTGGGTATTGGATCTGCATCCAATAACCCAAGCTTTGTAGATTAGTGTATCTCTATCCAATAATCTCTCATGGGCTCTTATTGGATCTCGTTCATGGGATCTAATAATTCAAGGGCTTATTGGATATTAAATAAGACAAGGGCTCCGTCGGATATCTCATATCCGAACCTCTACTCATCGCAATGCCTACCATATGTGTGTGACCCTCTAGGCCCAATATCGAGCTGGCCGTGAGTCATACATGTCAGAACTCCTAACTCAGTGAATTATTATCTCTGTAATAATTCACTCGACTCATCGACTATGGACGTACTAGGCCACTACGCCATAGTCCCCAGACGATACAGGGGAATCCAATCTAATGGACCTGTCTGTCCTCAGTTACCGTGTACCTATAGTCCCTCATCCATCTAATATCCCAGAGACCGTATATCGAGCATGGTGTTATCAGACTCATACGGTTTCTAGTAAAGTCTCGCTCTAATCGGATTCTCTCGGAGAACTCTTTCTCTCTCAACCCGAATGACCCTGGCCAGGGATTTGTCTGAGCAAGAACATATGAGATATTCCTCTCATGACGCCGAGAGTGGATGATCCTCTATCGACACTCAATAGCCCTCGTAAGGTCGACTACCACTCCCAATGACCAGTTGTACTAGATCTAGGACAACCAAACCTATAAGTCTAGTATCAAAGAGTGGAGCACTCATACAGGATATCCTTGGTGTCTCAAGTCTAAGGACCAGATATACCACTAGGACTATGAAATTACTGTTTGACAATAAGGCATCATCAACCATCCAGCATTCCATAAGCGGATCAATCAGTGAACTCATTCTCTAATGAGCACCTGTACTGTATCCCTAGTGTCCCTACACGAGCAGCTATGAAACTAGCTGCATCCATCATATGGACGGGTATATAGCACACCAGTATGTCCGGTTATCATGATGTCCCTCTCCGGTAACCTATGACCGGGATTATTTAGGATCCGTGTTTAAAGGTGAACCGATCTCATTATCATGATCTCTTCACGATCCGATTCCCAATGCACAAATCTAAGGACATCACAATATATATATGCACATATGCAATAGTTATAAAGTGATATATGCCAAAATATAATAAGCAAAAGGATTATATATCAAGTCACACGTCCCATCACTCACGTGATTGGCTTGCTGGGCACCTATGATTAGCAACCGTCGTGTCCTCAACTGCACGCGATCCCTCAGCGTCACCAACGCCTCCTTCCGTACTGTGGTAGAGACAGAGCAACGCTGCCTTTCATCCACACCGTTGCAACCGCCATAGCGATAGGCCCTTGGCGACGTTGCCCCCAGCCGCACCACCATCGCTGCCTCCCAGCCCTCAGCAGTAGCGATCCCTCCACGCAGCGACCACAGCAAGCATCGTTGCCTCCCACGCAGCGAACACAGCTACATCCCTGCATCCTCGCAGTAACCCTTCATTCTAATAGTGCTACCACTGATTGCATCACAACGACAGCACCGAGTAGGGCAGTGATTTATGCCCTAGTCTTGACATCATAAACAAGAGTTGAGATTACAGATTTGCAGTCTTACGAAATAGCCACCGATAACTCAGTGAAAGCACAAATGGAAGCATTAGAAATTAGAATTGAGAACCAGTTGCAAGAAATACTTAATGATTTCAAATAGGACTTATTGGGGAGCCTTAGTAAATTTCAACAAGGTGGGAGCTCAAGTTCTACGTTGCATAGATATGAAAATACTAGAAAAGGGCCCCAAGATTGTGACACAATCTACTCATACATGAAGGTGGATGGACAACTCGTCAAAATTTGTCAGACTTCTACAGTGTTAGAATATCATGGTAGGTTTGAAAGATTGTCAGATCAAGCTGAATATCATGGTAGGTTTGAAAGATTGTCAAATCAAGCTAGAGATTGATCAGAACGATAACTTCTGGATACATTTATTGAAGGGCTTATTCCAGAGATCCGGTGTGAAGTTAAGACTCGTCAACCCTACACTATGATAGTTGCGATCTCATTCGCACATCTACATAAGAAAAAAATCAACAGGAAAAATCATGGAAATAGAAGTGACAATAACTAGATGATCGGTAAGCCACCTGCCCCATCTATTCCCAACCAAAGCCTTGACACCCGAAGACTAACCCAAGAAGAACTCAAGGAAAGATCAGCAAAGGGTTTGTACTATGATGAAAAGTGGAGTATAGAGCACCGATGTAAACAAGGGCAACTTCTGATGATTGAGCCAATTGGAGAGGAACTAGAAGCAAAAGAGTTGGACTCTGATCATGAAGGTGTGAAAACTGATGAAGATATTGAAGCCATCACTGCATGCATTGGCTAGCTATACTAACCCAAAAACTATGAAAATCGGAGGAACATTGAAGCATCAGCTGGTCACTATTTTGATTAATACATGTAGCACTAATAATTTTAAGGATTCTGATAAATATTTTTTTTTGGATGAACTCTTAGAAAAAGTCTTGAAGGTCTTATCAGAGTGACGATAAGACTTGAGGGTCTTATCATATATACATATATATATACATACATACATATATATATATATATATATATATATATATATATATATATATATATATATATATATATATATATATACATACTTATATATAAATATGTATATATATATATACTTATATATATACATATTTATATATAAGTATATATATATGCATATATATATATACATGTATATATGTATATGTATATATATATATACATATACATATATATATACATATATATATATATACATATATATATATACATAATACATATATATATATATATATATACATAATATATATATATATATATATATATATATATATATATACATATATATATATATATATACATATATATATATACATATATATATATACATATATATATATATACATATATATATATACATATATATATATATACATATATATATATATATATATATACATATATATATATATATATATATACATTTATATATATACATATATATGATACTATGCGTTTATGCATTGTAGAGTTTGAAAGGATGAGAAAAAAGATTTAAGAGATTCTTCGGGGTCTACATGAAAAGATGTATAAGTGAATTTGTACTTATAACATGATATCATATAGTAAATAATTTGATTTTCTTTACTTATAACATGAGAAGATGTATGTAAGGAGTATCAAATCACATAAATATTCTATCAATTTTTTTTGTTTATTTTTTATTTATTAATCTTTGATTTTTTTTTTGTTTGGTTTTAGATTTCAAAAGATCCCGTGATCAAAATTTTAATAAAGATGAGTGATTAAGGTCGTAAGGAGATTGAGGTATAATATATTTTTTACGAGAGACTCAAAATGAATAAAATACTTACCAAGAAGGAGAGTGTTTGGATTGATAAGTTTTTTTGTTAATTTTTGGAGCTAATGTCATTAGGGGACAAGGTATTCTTATGTAGATAAAACTTCTCTCTAAAGCTTGAAAATTAGAGTTTGATTATGTTATAAATACCCCACATATTTTGGGTTTTGGTGAAGGTTAAAAATGTAAATATAATATTTTGAATACTATAGGATTCTATTTAGTAGATCTAAAGTGGGTAAAAGAAAAAATATAAGAAATTTTTTTAGATTTTATGAGAGGGTATAGAAGTGGATTTGTGCTTAATTATGGTTACTAAAAGGTACTTGTAGAATCTTATTTAATATAGAATTTAATTTTCTCTGTAATTTTTTTTGTTGACTTTTTAGTTTCTCCTTTATATGATGTTATGAGTAATGAATATTGAAAAGAGCCAGAAACAAATTATATTTTATGTATGAGGTATAAGATAAAATAAATATTTATCAAGAAATTTTTTTTTTAGATTCTGATAAATATTTTTTTTTGGATGAACTCTTAGAAAAAGTCCCTAAGCTTTACAATTTCTTGTAGAACGATGCAAGTTTGAAAAAATTTCTTTGATTGTTTGAAAAGATGATTTTGCTCTTTATTAATTTGAAAATTTTCTATCCAACCCCAGTCATGCCTCCACTCGTACCAATCCTAACCGTGCCTTCGCCTTGCATGTTGCTGCCCTAGTTGCCCCTCAACCCTCACTATCATCACTGGTCATGACGACAAGTCATCCCCCCTCCTTCCTCGCCCCTAGCCAATGGCGAGGAGGGGGCACGAGTAGTTCTTACTAACGAGAAACGGGCATAAGGAAGTTGTGCATATTTCATCAGACACCATTGGAGCACTAACTCTTACCATTGTCATTGGCTGGTCATGTGCAACATCGCTTGCACCCTTGCTCACATAAGAGTGATGAGGGTGGCTTCATCTTTGGTCTAACGGGTTGCAAAGAGGGCCACTATGGATAGCGACACGATCAGGGACTGAACAAAGGGCGATGATTAATATAGATAGGATAACTATTTTGAAAAATTTTGTTTTGTGAGAATTTTTCAAGCTTCATGTACTATTTAAGAAATATAAAATTTATATATTTTTTTAAAATTCATCCTTTTTTTCCTTCCATTCTTGCAAAAAAAAGAAAAAAGAAAAAAAAAGGGCAAGGTCCCTTTATGAATGTGTGCTTGCATGTATATTTACTCGATTCAATTCTGACACCATGTGTAATCACCAATAATATTCTCCCTTAATATAAATTAATTTTTACAAATTATATATTATTTTATTTAAATTATTAACTTTATATTTATATAATATGGTTAAGAAAATGATTAAAATTGATATCTTTAATTATGTGGATAAGTTAATAATTTTACTAATTAATTATATTATTAATTAATTTATTTCTTAATAAGTGATATGATTTTTAGAAAGTAAATAGTTTATATTTCATTTTTATGTGTGAACCATAAGAAATAAATATTATATTTCTATCTTTATATGTGAAAGTAAAAATAATTCAGGAGCTTATATGTGAAAATAAAAATAATCTCTATTTAGTCTTATTGGGTCTCACCCAAAAGATCCAATAATTCAAGAGCTTATTGGATATCTAATAAGATATGAGCTCCAACAGATATCTCATATCCGAATCTTTACTCATCGCAACACCTACTATATGAGTGTGAGTCTCTAAGCCTAATATGGAGCTGGTCATGAGTCATACCTACCAAAACTCTTTCTAACTCAGTGATTATTATCTCCATAATAATTCACTCGACTCATCGACTATGGACGTACTAGGCCACTATACCATAGTCCCCTAACGATATAGGAGGATCCAATCCAATGGACATATCTAACCTTAGTTACCATATATCTATAGTCCTTCATCCATGTAATATCCTAGAGATCGTATATCGGGTATGGTACTATCAAGCCTATACAGAATCTACTCGAGGCTTGCTTTAATCGGATTCTCTCGGAGAACTCTTTCTCTTCTAATCTGAATGATCCTAGCTAGGGATTTGCTTAAGTAAGAACATATAAGATATTTTTTTAATGATACCGAGAGTGGATGATCCTTTTTCGACACTTAATTGCTCTCATAAGATTGGTTGCCACTTCAAATGATCGGTTGTGTTAGATTTGAAACTTCTAGACCTATAAATATAGTATCAAATAGTGGAGTACTCATATAAGACATCCTTATTGAATATCAGATTTTGATGATAAAACTAATTGACATATGTTTATATTTTAATCTACGTTTTGAGTGGTGTAGGATGCTTCAATCAGGATGAGACAATTAAAGCAAGAAAAATCATATTGTGCCAGAGGAAAATATGTCAGAAGATTGAACATCGGGCCGGAGGAACAATCGATGTATCGACAAAAGGCTTCGGGCCGTGGATTCGGGCATTGGGCCAAGAAGAGCAGATATTGCGCCAAGGATATCATAGTTGTGGAGTCAACTGACCGATTGGGCAATAGGCCGTAAAATATTGATAAATGCTTAATATGTATGATATGTTCATAATGATGATTGGTTTATTCGGTATCGTGTATGAAAAATAAAATGTAAGTTTTTAAAAATGTGCATGTTTTAATTTGAAAATATAATGATTCACAAATAAGATTGATACTTATCTTTGTCATAATTTGAAAATTAATGTAAAAGGTCTTCCCTTCTTTTTGACAATGATAAAGGGGGAGCAAAATGTGCTAGAAAGCAAATTTGCTAGCTCGCATAATTCAAGAAGAAAGCAAAAATTGCACTTCTCAAAAGAGAAGAAATTGCTATCTTGAACATCACCAATAATTGCTAGCTTGAAATCTCAAAAAGATGCAAAAATATGCTATCTTGCAAAGAAAAGCAAATATGCCAACTTGTATATCTTTAAATTTGTTAGCTTGTATGTTGTAAAACTTGCGTATCTAAAACTTGATAGCATGAATGTTCTAAGCATGATGTAACACTTGCTAAATTTTCTAATTTCAAATTGCATGATGATAAAACTTGATATTATATTTTTCATGCAATGAGTTGAACTTAGATATCTCAAACTCTTGATAGTTGGAACTTCTCCTTTTTGTTGATGACAAAGGGGGAGAAGTATGTTGATGTCATACATGATTTGATCATGGCATGTTGCTTGGATTTTTTAATCCAAGAGTTTCTATCAATATGGCATATTGATAGGGGGAGTTTGTTTAAACTTCGAGAGTTAAGGTTAACTTCGTCGTCGATTGGTTGTCATCATCAAAAAGGGGGAGATTATTGAATCTCGGATTATGATGATGAAACCAATCGACATGTGTTTATGTTTTAATCTGCGTTTTGAGTGACACAAGATACTTTGATCAAGATGAGATAATTAAAGCAGGAAAAATCATGTTGTGCCGGAGGAAAACATGTCAGAAGATTAGACATCGGACCGGAGGAACGGTCGACGTATCGACAGAAGGCTTCGGACCGTGGATTCAGGCATTAGGCCAAGAAGAGCAGATATTGCACCAAGGATATCGGAGTTGCTGAGTCAACTGGCCGATTGGGCAATAGGCCACAAGAGA
The DNA here is from genome assembly GCF_036884655.1 of Musa acuminata AAA Group. Classification (NCBI taxonomy): domain Eukaryota; kingdom Viridiplantae; phylum Streptophyta; class Magnoliopsida; order Zingiberales; family Musaceae; genus Musa; species Musa acuminata. Next base: position 762,976 of record NC_088336.1, on the reverse strand, counting down.
GGACGATGTGCCGAAGAATCGGACGAAGCATCGAGGGACCAATGACATGCCGAACAACTTGATTAATGCTTAGTATTAATTGTCTAGATCTAAGTATGTTTTATATGTGCAGGATTAACTACGATAGCAAGGCATGTAGCAAAATGAAGTTCCGGTGTCAAGGACACGATTTTGTTAGGAGTTCGAGAGTTCGTCGGAAGTCGGACGTTCGTCAGAAGTTCTGGCGAACCAGCCGAGAAGTCTCGGAGCTTGCCAGAGAAGCTCATCGGAACTCACCAAGAAGATCATCGTGAAGTCCAGGAGCTTGTCGGGAGTCCGCCGGAACATTGCCGAGAGATCGTCGGAAGTTCACCGGAAGATCACTGGAAGAATAGACTTATGGACTTGTTTAGCTCAGATTATGTCTTAGATTTCGTAGTTAGCAGGTAATTGGGTTTGGATTTACGCCAACCCAATTAGGGGCCAGCTAGGCCTATGTAAGGATTATGTTGGGCCCAATAAGAGGCCCAAACAATGTCCTAAGAAGTCTCATCGTCGTGGCACAGTCTTCGAGACTGTGTTAGGCGGTGGTACTACCCAACACTGCACCCCACATGGTGGTACCGCTAGACCTGGGCAGTAGTACTGCCCAGGGTAGTGTCAGCGTCAAACTGACACTGAGCGGTGGTACCGCCCGTGCTCGGGGAACCCGAGATGGGAGAGTTTTAGGCTCCAAGTTTGAATCAACTTGAAGCATATAAATACCCCTCTCATCCCTAGTTAAAGAACATAAGCACAGAGAGATTAAAAGAGAGAAAACACTACTGCGATCATAAGTGTATTCCCTCCTCTAGCTTAAATTGAGATTTCTGTTTAAAGAGGAGAGTGAGTACTTGTAAGGGTTATCTCTTAAACCCAGTAAAAGGAGAAGAGGGGTGTAAAAGGTGATTAGCCTTCGCTTATTGAAGGAAGGCCTCTAGTGGATGCCGATGATCTCGTTGGAGGAGGAAGCCGAAAGTGGATGTAGGTCACGTTGACCGAACCACTTTAAAAATCTGGTTTACATTTCTTTAAGCAATTTATCTTTACTATAAACCACTTTAATTATTTACTGCCTTCAAGCTATCTTTATGCTCTTACTTCGCCATCAAAGTTAAGCATTTCCGAGTTCAATTTTCAACGTACGAAAAGATTTTTTGAAACCGACATTTTTATCCACTACACTAATTCACCCCCCTATTAGTGCTGACTCTTAATCCTAACAATCCTTAGTATCTCAAGTTTAAGAACCAGATACACAACTAAGACCATGTAATCATTATTTGACAATGAGGTATAATAAACCATCTAACATTCCATAAGTAAATTAATTAGTGAATTCATTCTTCAATGAGTACTTGCATTGTATCTCTAGTGTCCCCACAGGAGCATCTATGAGACCAATCGCCTCCATCATATGGATATGTATACAGCACACTAGTTTTCTTAATTATCTTGATGTCCCTCTTAAGTAACCTATGATTGAGATTATTTAGGGTCTATGTTTAAAAATGAATTGATCTTGTTATTATAATCTTATCATGATCCGATTCCCATTACATAGATTCATGGACAACATAATATATGCAACATGTAATATAAAGTGAGAAAATGCTAGTAATAATAATAAGCAAAAAGACTACATAGCATGTCACAATTTGGCTATGACTATGAAACACTATATGATATTGTCCAATTTTCTCGCCCTTCATTGGTTTGAACTCATTAATTAATTAAATCATATAGGTTTAATCGGTTTAACTTAGTTTAGGGTGATTCTAGACTAATTTGGCTAGTTTAAACCTACTTAACCTAATTAAAATTAATCAAATCTAAATTAGACCAGGGTGATTCTAAAATGATTCTATAAGGATTTGATATTATTTTTATTAGGTCATAATTGAAGTAAGTTTAGTTCAAGTCAATTGAGCTATTTCAATTAGGGTTTTGATTGATCGAGGACTATTGAGAGATTAATGTCTCACATTATTATGACATGATTGTCGGTTTATATATTTTTTAAGTTTTTGATATTGATATGATTATTACCATGTGGTATTTGTGACTATAATATAGATCTACATTAGAAGTGCAATGAAAGGAGATATGAGACCATTATAATATGGAGTCACTAATGGACATAGTCTAATATATCATACATCAAGCATGGTCTCTCATGATATTTTATCATACTATTTCTCGGATGCATACATGAATAAACGTAAATGAATGTTCATGGTTATTTATGTATTCCTACCGAAGATACGTAGGGCGATTCCCTTCAAGGTTTAGCAGGTCGTCAGACGTGATGGTTAAATGATTCCTCTATTCGTTATTGGGAGGAATGTGTCTTAACTTGGGCAGATGAGGTTAACTTGGGCAGATGAGGAATACCACTCCATTCATTATTAGGAGTATAATATAAGATTTCTCCATCCGCTATTGGATGATTGCACAATCGAGTATGATTATTATCTAACTATTATGTATGTATTGCACAATCGCCACCGCATGATTTTATTTATTATATAAGAATTATTATATGAGTTATATAATGAATTGATAAATTATTATTCCATATTAAATTATTAATATATATATATATATATATTTATAAATATTAAAAAATATTTTTATGATTTTTTAAAGATTCCTATGTGATTGTTGATATATTTCTATCTTATATTTATTTTTAAAATAGTCTATTATTTTATAATAAATCTAAGGTCCAGTGGAAGATATGGTATTTTTTTAGTTAATAAAATATTTATTATAATAAAAAAATTACATTTAAAAATAAAAATCTTTATAAATTAAAAATAATAAATAAAATAAAATATTATGTTTTATAAATCTAATATGCGATAACAGATGCACTAAGGACACGACAAGTCAGAAGGGAATACGGGAATATCTACATGCTGACTACTTTGCAGAGCAAGTGGCGAAACGGGTGACTTATAATTCCAGTTGACAGAAGTATATATATATATATATATATATATATATATATATATATATATATATATATATATATATATAAGGCGATGACGATTGAAAAGACGGCCAGTTCGAATCAACTCTGAGGCCTTTGACTTGGTGTCAGTGACGTATGCGTCTTCCACACTCCCGTGGCGTGAGAGCGGACGCACCGAGCGAGAGTAAGTTGGCCGTCACCAACTCCCTGAATAATCTGAGCCAGTATATATATATATATATAGATAAGGGCGATGGCGATTGAGAAGACGGCCAGTTCGAATCAACTCTGAGGGCTTTGACTTGGTGTTAGTGACGTATGTGTATTCCACACTCCCGTGGCGTGAGAGCGGACGCACCGAGCGAGAGTAAGTAAGTTGGCCGTCACCAACTCCCTGAATAATCTGAGCCAGCCGTAGACATTTGTTCTGCTGGCAACAATTATGGCGTACGGACAAAAGGGATCGCTTGATTGACTGACCAACACAGTGATGACATGCTTTTCGGCCTAAAGCTTCTAATATATGTCTCCATCGATCGAGAAGAGAAGTCGGTGGTTTTACGGTCTATCATATGGCCAGACACCGGATTGGTTTGAACGAAGAACAAATCATAATAACTCGAAGCATAAGACGACTTTAGTGACGCACGCACCACTAATGACTGTTTTCCTCACTATCTAGTTGATCGTTGCTTGCTTGGTACTTGTCATCGACGTACGTACGTCATGCCGATCCAAGGAAGAAAGTAGCTGAGGCATTCGATAGTCCAAGCACAATTTGTTGGCAAGAACATAAAGAAATGCTTCGAGTTTAGTTAGTCTCATTAAGAAATGCAAAACAAAGACCCCACACAGTTACAGAGAATTCCCCACCCCGCTTTAAGCCGCAGATTTGCTGAAGCATCAGGAACAAGTTAAAGCCTTTTTTTTTTTTTCTGCTTATAATTGTAAGCCTTGATTTAGTCATATTTTATTTAGGCATAGGAGAGAGTGATGCTAAAATTCTGCTTATAAAAATCTTGTAAAACTATAATTTATTACAATTGGATTTATCATTATGTCCCCTCACACACACACACACACTCTCTCTCTCTCTCTCTCTCTCTCTCTTCTCCTACCTCTTTGACCTGTCATCTTTGAGGGTATGGTTTTTCACTTTAAAAAAAAAAAGGTACATAATTGAATATAAAAATACTATTAAATATTGTCAATAGTAGGAAAATTCACATTAAGTTTGAAAAGAATCCTTAGATGAAAACTTTTTAGGTAATTCACAAGAAATAACAAATCTGATTAGGATGTTCACAAAGAAAGAGCTCCTTAGACTCGACTTACTAGTCGGCCATGATAACCCCAGAGGAAAGAGTGATATGTGAAGCACTATGCGAGAACCATGTGCTGCACTCCTAAAGCCTGATCTGATCTGATCACCTTCTTTGTGTATAGGACTACTATTTGTTGATGTTGATAGGAAGAGGGGATAGAGATATCAAACAAAGGAAGAGTAGGACAAGCTTTCAATCTTCTATATTTCTCTCAAGAAAAATACTTTTACAAATTTCAGAAACTCTATTGACTCATGACCCAACATATGGGGTTTATATAGTTCCCAAAGATACATTATATTAATTGTATTCAAGATGAATCATTCTCTTTCAAGAAACCATTTCAAGAACCAATAACCAATTTGACTTGTCCTTCCATAGACTTTTAATCCATTTTTTCTTCTTGATGTATTGAACCTCTTTTGATGAAATGAATCTCTTTATGATACTTGAACAAGTTTAATTCCAACATTCTCCCCCCTTAAACTTGTTCCATCTATCATGCCAAGTTTCTTTCGAAGTTGTTGAAATATTTCAAATTTAAGAGGTTTTGTGAATATATCAGCCACTTGTTCACTTGTCTTGACATGATGTATCTCCACTTCTTTATTTTTGATATGATCTCTTATGAAATGAAATCTTGTATCGATATGCTTCGATCTTTCATGATAGACTGGATTCTTGGCTAAGGCAATAGCTGATTTGTTATCAACATAAATCTTGGTTGACTTCTCTTGTGGCATATGAAGTTCTTGGAGTAATCTTCTTAGCCATATTGCATGACAAACACTAGAAGAAGCTGCTATATATTCTGCTTCACAACTTGATAGAGCAACGATTCGTTGCTTTTTTGAAGACCAAGTGAATGTAGCTTCACCAAAATAAAATACAAATCCAGTTGTACTTTTCCGATCATCGTAGCTTCCGGCCCAATCACTGTCACTATATCCAATGAGCTCCAACTTTTTAGATGATGAATAGAACATTCCATACTCAATTGTTCCTTTGATATATCGCAAAATTCTTTTAGCGACATTTAAATGAGATGTCTTTGGAACTTCCATAAATCTACTTATTAAACCAACTCCAAATAGTATATCAGGTCGAGTGCATGTCAAATACCTTAAACATCCAACTAGACTTTTATAATAAGTTGGATTAATGTATTTACCTTCACCTTCCTTGGTCAACTTGGTGCCATATTCAACAGGTGTATCTGTAGGATGACAATCTTCCATAGAAAACTTCTTTAAAACCTCCTTTGCATAATTTTCTTGTGAGATAAAAATTCCTCCATTATCTTGGATAACTTCGATACCAAGGAAATAAGTCATTAAGCCCAAGTCGGTCATCTCAAACTCCTTTTTCATAGAGTGCTTAAAATCTTTAATCATGGAACTACTATTGCCTGTAAATATTAAATCATCTACGTACAGGCATACAAACAAGATATCTCCATTAGAGTTAGATTTCGTATAGAGAGCATGTTCATGTGGACATTTAGAAAAACCATTTTGAATAAAATAAGTATCTATTCGAGAATTCCATGCCCGTGGGGCTTGTTTAAGCCCATAAAGAGCTCTCTTTAACTTGTATACTTTGTCTTCTTGTTCTTGAATAATAAAACCAGGGGGTTGTTGAATATATACCTCTTCTTCAAGAACTCCATTAAGAAATGCTGATTTGACATCCATTTGTAAAATCTTCCATTTTATTTGAGCTGCTAGAGAGATAAGTAATCTTACTGTCTCCAATCGAGCAACTGGCGCAAATACTTCTTCATAATCAATTCCATATTGTTGTTTATATCCCTTTGCAACCAATCTGGCCTTGTATTTCTCCACCTCTCCTTTTGCATTTCTTTTTGTTTTGAAGATCCACCTAACACCGATAGCTTGGTGGTCTTCTGGAAGTGTAGTAAACTCCCATGTATTATTTTTGTTAATTGCATGAATCTCTTCATTCATAGCTTGTCGCCATTTTTCATCACTATAAGCTTCTTCGAAGGTTAATGGATCATATCCTGCAAAAAGACAAAATAAAGAAAGTTCATCATTGTTAGTATCAATCCTTCGAGTCACATCATATAGGTCCTGAATTAGTCTTGTCCTTCTTATAATTGGACTTCTTGAATCATGTGACCTAGCTGATCTAGGTGATGATTCTGGCAAAGCAACTTCGGTGCTTGCTTGTATTATATCATCTTCTTCTGAAACTACAGCTTTCTTATGCTGCTCATCACTTTTCCAATTCCAAATCTGTTGTTCATCAAACTCAACATCTCTTGACATCACAACTTTATTTGTGATAGGATTGTAGAGTTTGTAACCACTAGAATTCTCTGGATAACCTAACAAAATACATTTCTGGCTTTTATCCTCCAATTTCGTTCTCTTTTCTTCTGGTATCTTGGCAAATGCAACACTTCCAAAAATCCTTAAATGATCAACTCTTGGTTTCTGTAAGCTCCATGCTTCTTCTGGTGTAACATTACCAATTCGCTTTGTCGGAAACCTGTTAAGCAAATAAACTGCACAAGCAACAGCATCACCCCAAAATTCTTTCGGAATTTTTCTTTCCTTTAACATGCATCGTACCATATTAAGGATAGTCCTATTTTTTCTTTCTGAGACACCATTTTGTTGAGGTGTGTATGGCATGGTGAATTGATGTAGAATTCCATTATTTCTACAAAAACTTTCAAATTCATTTGATATATATTCACCACCTCTATCTGTTCTTAAACATTTAATCTTACAACAACTTTGTCTTTCAACCAAATCCTTAAATTCTTTGAATTTGCTTAAAACTTCTTTCTTTTCTTTTAACATGTAAACCCAAGTTTTGCCACTATGATCATCAGTAAATGTAAGAAAATACCTGCTTCCTCCAAGTGTTACTGGATTGATAGGCCCACAAACATCCGAGTGCACTAGATCGAGTTGATGCCATGCTCTTTTTGTTCTTCTCACTTTGAAAGGCTTTCTTTCTTGTTTACCCATGACACATACTTCACATGGTTTTGCTGGGCGATCAATTTTTGGCATTCCTGTCACCATATTATACTTTTCTAGAAGTTTCAAAGCCTCAAAATTTAAATGAGCATATCTAAGATGCCAAAGTGTAGAAATATCCTCAATATCAGCTTTAAAACAATTTGATTGATCAAAAATACTCAAATGCAGAGGAAACATTCTATTCCTTGCCATTTTCACATGTGATATCAATGTTTTATTCTTATCACGAATTGAGAGAGTCATATCTTTCATCTCAATATCATAACCTTTTTCAAGTAATTGTCCCAAGCTTAGAATATTATTTTTCATATCAGGAACATAATAAACATCTGAAATGCATAATTCCTTGCCATTATTAAGTTCAAGGAGAATTTTACCTTTGCCTCTTACTGGTCTTTGAGACAAATCACCAAATGTAATATTCCCGGAATAACTTGTATCCATTTCTGAAAATAGCTCTTTGATGCCACACATGTGATTTGAGGCTCCTGTATCTAGATACCATGTCATAGACTGATCATTTTTCAAATTTTCATAACTCATTAGCAAAACTTGATTTTCCTTCTTTTCTTCCTCAACAAAATTTGCCTTATCACCTTGATTGTTAGGATTATAATAACATTCATAAGAGTAATGTCCATACCTTTTGCAAACATAGCATTGTATTTCAGACCTTTTAGAGTTTCTGCCACGTCCACGGCCTCGGCCACGTCCTCGACCATAACCTCGGCCTCTTTGGCTATAATTTTCTCCAACATCTTCACTGTTTGGAGATTCTTGATTGGTCTGATTTCTGCCTCCTCTTCCTCTTTATCCTCGTCCTCTTCCTCTTTGAGAATTTGATTCTCGTTTATTTTCAAGAGTAAGCTTTGTTTGTAATGCTTGCTCCATAGTTTTGTCTTCTCCTCTTTTTGTAATCCTTTGTTCATGAACTTGAAGGGAACCCATAAGTTCTTCTAAAGACATTTTTTCCAAGTCTTTAGATTCTTCGATCGCAACAGCAATAAAATCAAATTTCGGATCTAGAGATCTCAATATTTTTTCTATTACTCTCTGATCATTTACTTGTTCACCATTTCGTCTCATTTGATGAACAATAGAAATGATTTTTGAGAAGTAATCAGAAATGGTTTCAGAAGTACCTTGTTGTAATTTCTCAAACTCGGCTCGTAAAACTTGTAGACGAAGTTTCTTTACCTTATCAACACCACCGAATGCTCTTTGAAGCATTTCCCAAGCCTCCTTTGAAGTATTTGCTGGAGCGATGATCTCGAACATTGTATCATCAAGGCCTTGGTAGATTGTGAACAAAGCCTTTTTCTCCTTCTTCCTTCTTTCTTTGAGTTGTTTTCTTCCTTCTGCATTCATTGCTCCTTCTTCTGCTGGACTAGGTTCAGCAAATCCATCTTCTACAAACTCCCATACATCTTGGGAGCCTAGAAGAACCTTCATTTGGATGCACCATATGTCATAATTTTCTTTTGTCAATCTGGGGATCTGGAGTTGGATGACACTTGAGGAAGAAGTCATAACTTAACCTATGCTCTGATACCAAATGTTGATGTTGATAGGAAGAGGGGATAGAGATATCAAACAAAGGAAGAGTAGGACAAGCTTTCAATCTTCTATATTTCTCTCAAGAAAAATACTTTTACAAATTTCAGAAACTCTATTGACTCATGACCCAACATATGGGGTTTATATAGTTCCCAAAGATACATTATATTAATTGTATTCAAGATGAATCATTCTCTTTCAAGAAACCATTTCAAGAACCAATAACCAATTTGACTTGTCCTTCCATAGACTTTTAATCCATTTTTTCTTCTTGATGTATTGAACCTCTTTTGATGAAATGAATCTCTTTATGATACTTGAACAAGTTTAATTCCAACACTATTTTCCTTAGAGAGACTAATCTGATATGAAACACCTTCATAAAGAAAGAGCTCCTTAGACTTGACTTACTGTTCGGCCAGTCAATCCATGACAACCCCAGAGGAAAGAACGAAATGTCAGGCACTTAGCAAGAAGCATGCACTCCACTCCTCAAGCCCAACTATCTTCTTTGTGTACAGACAGAACTACTACTTTCCTTAAAGGAGCACTAACCTACCGCTCTCTACTATATATATAATATAAGCAACAAATTTAATAGATAGAATTGCTCCGAACTATAATCAAAGATTAGACAATGCTATTCCGACTAGAAGAGACTGGGAGTCTTAAAAGTATTTGTGAAAAGCTTTTCTCTCTAAAACATTATAATTTTATTGGATTTAATACAGAAATTCTACAACATCTCTTAACTAGATTAAGAGATGTTCACTACTTAAAATGCACCGCCATAGACTATCATTATCAAATCATTCCAACAAGGAACATCGTGCATTTTTATAAATATAATATATATATATATATATATATAATATTATATATAAAAGAAGAAATGTGCATTTTTATAAATTTACTAGGAAGTGGACAAAGTGCTACTTACTACTCCTACACGAGAAAGAGGCAATGTAAAAAAGCAAAGAGGAAAAATGGTTTTCTAGTATCTACATTTATAGTGGCATATTGAACTCTTGGGTTCCAATAATCACATGATTATTACTGGACCAAGTGCAACTCCCACAGAGGCTACTAGCACAGTCAATCCAATCCCAGCTACCTATCAGTGTCTCATTCAATAAGAGCTCTATCGACTAAGACGCGGCGATAGGCCAACTAGTATTCAGGAATATAGTATTTCTCTTTCTAGTTAGAGATTTAGGTCACCTGGTCTTCTTCTTTCAAGTCCCCCTCCTTTTTTTTTTCGTTTCACCTCGCCTTCTTCTTGCTCTTTTCTCTTACAACTGTTTCCTCATCCTTTTTACTCTCCTATTTCTTCTTCACTTCTTACACGGCGACGAGAGAACATCCACCGAACCACCCGCACGAGATAAGATCGGTTGGGACGGAAAGAATAGGAAGATGATTTAAAATAAAAAAAAATAAGAAAAGAAATAAATATTCCTAATCTATTCAATTTGATCTCAATAAATAACAAAGGGCATTGTTGACTTGTTAATAGGTCAAGAAACCAGTCGAGCCCTAAAGCCGATGGATTCAAGAGCGGGAGAGCGGGAGAGGGTTCACAGTTTGAACCGGTCTGTCCAATTCGGTGCTAATCTATGCTTCCAAGGCCTTCTGACGACATGTAATGTGAGAGGCTGACGTGGCTGTACCAGGGAAAACGCAACTGAACTAACTAATACAAGAGGACGAAGGGGTCTGTGACTCGACCAATCTACGACGCTACATTTGCACACTAGGAAACTACAAATTTCATCAAACACTGAATTCCTTAATTCCATCTCTTCCAAATTTTTATGAAATTGCAGGACCGACATCTGTATTCCTCGTACTGAGTCAGTCAATACCAATGCATGACGATATGATACAAAGAAAGAATGTAGAGCTATAATTTCCTCGTACTGGAAATTCAAGAATGTAGAGCTATAATTATAAAGATACAAACTCAACAGGAGTAGTAATAGAAATAAGACTTTATAACGTATTAATATTATATGATATTATAAGTCGATTTTACTAAATGATAACATATTAATGCATTTATAATGTTGTAAAGTTACGACATGTGCTTATACAATCCTACCACCAAAATATTGAGCTTCCAGACATGATTGTATTGTTTCCCAATAAGTTTATACAAAAAGGAACAATAAGAATATGTATTTACTTATGTGGTTGTAAAAACATACGGTTTTACAAAATATATGATCCTAATTATATCATGTAGATTAGGATTGTAAATGATACTGACGTGATTTCGTGGTTTATGAATAAGGTTTCACTTCTGCATTCGTAATCTCACCATACGCTTGCACTACTTGGTTATGTGGTTTCCAATTTTCCCTAACACTGGTTCAATCACTAGATAAGTACAAGTTTTAATAAGGCCTTATATTATATTCATGTGGCTATCTAATAACTTCCACAACTACTTGCTAGTTGAATTTGGTAAAATGAGATTATTCGGAAAGACACAATGAATGTGAATGTTGAGATCATAGATTGAATTTCTAGTAGTAGAATCATAATCAGAAAAATTTTTATGTTGTTCTAGAAGAAATAAAAACGAATATTTCTATGAGCTTCTAGGTATTTTATGATTCTTTCTCACATCAATTGCTAATTCTTTCTCATTTTTATTACTTTAGCAGAATTATTTGCAACTGCATATTTATGGTATATTTTGATGAATGGAAATATAATTAAAGTCCCTATTGTTTGAATTGAAATATAGAGGTTATTTTTATCGATTGAATTACCAATGATTAGTCACTAATCTTCGAAGCTTTATGTTAAGACTATATATAGAAAATGGGGATAATTATATATTACTCCTATAGTTAATTATAATTAGTATCTTGATCCTTATGCTTTAAAAAGTAGTATTGGAATCTCTACGTGAAAGTAAAACATTTAACTTTAATTCTTCTCACGTCACTAATTTTGTTGATGTAAAAAATCACACGTATTGTGCAAAAGGGTGCAAATGGAAAGGAAGGCTTTCACATGCTTTTCTCCCTACATCGGTGGGTGATGGAGAGAGCTGGTTCGACGTTGCCACTATAGTTGTTTTGTTGGTGGAGGTAGCGATAGTGACGTGAGCTGCTACATCGCATCACTCCTATAATATTCCTCATTTTTTAAAATTTTGTAAGGGTCTATTTGTAATGTAGGGATCTAAATATAAATATTAGAAATGTGATATGATTTGTGAAACATTCATATTTGGTTTAAAAAAAAATGATGGATATGTGTCACTAGCTAACCTAAGGTTGGTGCCACTTATGTTTGTTCTAAGGATGATACATAAGCTTCTTTTATGCATGCTTGCCACCTTGCAATCTTTAGATTAGCCAAATCTAATGCATTAGAGGAGATATTAAAGGTGGAAAACTTAAGAGCTACAATCAACGTGAGTTTGAGAAGAGAAGGGAAGAGAAATTGAAGTAGAGGAAGAAAAAGTTTTGCTTTGCTTGAGATCTTGCATTAATTTCACACATTTGAGACTCAAATTTTTCTAAAGCAAGTGTTCTAACTCCTTCCAAATCTTGATATTTGATTTCATCTTAATTCTAAAAACTTTGGAAGATTTTGACTTCATACTTGATATTTCTATCATTTGGATATAAAACTATGAATTTGAATTTTTTTGAGATTTGACCTTTCTATATTATTCTTGCCATAACTTTCTACACAGATTCTTGATTTCGTAAAAACCAAATGCATCCGAAAATAAACTCAACTCTTTTTTTTATACTGAGATTAAGAAATTTAGAGTTTATTTATCTGCCAAAATTGTTATTTCAATTGACCCTATGAAATCTGTAAAATAGAGACAATCGGTTTTGACCTTTCAGTACTCTCTGTTGAAAACTCTGATTTATGTAAAACATCATTTATTGGAAACTAGACTCATAAACTTTTCTATGCATATCTGATTTGAAAGATTTGAAGCATAAATGCCTATCGATTTATCTGTTCTTATCAACTCTATAAATTCTGCAAAACAGAGATAATGTTCTCTAACCTTTGGTTACTAAATTATTTATGACTCCTTATTCAAAACTCCAATTCATACTGCTAGTCATACGTGCCCTACAAGCCAATCACGTGAATGATAACACATGTGACTTGACACACGGTTTTTTTGCTTATTATATTTTGATATTTATCACTTTATATTGACTATTGCATATATGCATGTATATATTGTGATATCCTTAGATTTGTGCAATGGGAATCGGATCGTGATGAGATCACGATAATGAGATCGATTCGCTTTTAAACATAGATCCTAAATAATCCCTGTCATAGGATACTCGAGACGGACATCGAGATAACCGGACAGACTAGTGTGTTGTATACTTGTTCATATGATGGATGTAGCTAGTCTTATAGTTGCTCATGTGGGGACACTAGGGATACAGTACAAGTGCTCATTGGAGAATGAGTTCACTGATTGATCTGCTTACGGAATGTTGGATGGTTAATGATGCCTTATTATCAGACAGCGATTTCATGGTCCCATTGGTGTATCTGATCCTTAGACTTGAGACCGGATTTATAGATTTGGATGTCTTAGATCAAGCACAGTTGGTCTTCAAGAGTGATAGTCAACCTTACGAGGGTTGTTGAGTGTCGATAGAGGATCATCCACTCTCGATGTCATGAGAGGAATATCCCATGTATTCTTGCTTAGACAAATCCTTAGCCAGGGTCATTCGGATTGAGAGAGAAAGAGTTCTTCGGGAGAATCCGATTAGAGCGAGACTCGAGTAGAAATCATATGGGTCTGATAGCACCATGCCCGGTATACTATCTTTGGGATATTAGATGGATGAGGGACTATAGGTATACTGTAACCGAGGACAGATAGGTCCAATGGATTGGATTCCCCTGTATCGTTTGAGGATTATGACGTAGTGGCCTAGTACGTCCGTAGTCGATGAGTCGAGTGAATTATTATAGAGATAATAATTCAGTGAGCAAGAAGGAGTTCTGACAGGTATGACTCACGACCAACTCGATATTGGGCATAGAGGGTCACACAGATATGGTAGGCATTGTGATGAGTAGAGGTTCATATATGAGATATCTGTCGGAGCCCCTAAATTATTGGATCCTATGGATGAGATCTACTAAGCACCCATGAGAGATTATTGGATAGAGATCCACTAATCTAAGAGGCTTGGGTAGTTGGATAGAGATCCAATACCCAATAGGGGAGGATCCATTAGGGTTAAGTTGATAGGGGACCTCTATAAATTGGAGGGAATAAGTGGTTCATAGGCTAGAGCCTTTGATTGCCTCTCCTATTCTCCTCCCCCTCTCCACCTCAGAGCAGGCCCGGAGTTTTGAGGAGCATCGTCGTAGCCCTACTGTGTGGATCACCACTAGAGAGGAGGGCGCTTGACCTCCTTCACCCTCTCATAGAGATCTGCAGGGACATAGGGATAAACGATCTCCCTAGGTAACACAATCTATTTTATATGTAGTTTTAAGTTTCGTGGATTTTTGCGCACCAATCTTCACATGACGATGAACATATATTTGAGAATTGTGGATTTTGTTTTCTATTCTTCCGCTGCACACGTGATGTCGCCCCAAGATTTTCCAACAGTGGTATTAGAGCCTGGTTGTTCATACGAAAGATTGGTTTTAAATTGCATGTGTTGTGTTTTGCAAAAGCTTTTAGAGTCAAAATCATTGACGCAAAACCAAGAAAGGGCAGCAACTATTGCTGCCCTTCCTGCCCTCGTAGATGGTAGTGCTGCCATCTGCGTGCAATAGGCTTGCTGTCGACGACCGACAGCCGACAGCCGCTGGCGCTGCCTGCAACCGCTAGCGGTGCCATTGGTAGCCCGAGTGCAGAACACCTCACAGGAGCGGCCGCCAACGGGGGCACCCACCTGCAGGGGCAGCACCCCCAACCCCCGCCGCATAGGTCGCCACCGATAGGGTGGCAGCAGCAAAGGAGAAGGAGAGGGTATTAGGGTTTTCTGGATAAAAGACCATTTTAGCCCTAAGAATTTAAGAAATTTCAATTCTTTCCGTTTATCCAAATTATGAAAGTGCCACTCAGAATTTAGAAAATTTCTTACATGTCCTTGATTTCAGAAAATAATAATTAATTAAAATATTTAATTAATTATTATTTTTATTATTATCTACTAGTCCTAAATAATAACGATTTATACATGTAATGTATGATATGTGGACGGATGATCATGGACTGTGTGATGTGTGTACTTGTGATTATTATTTTCGGGCTTACGAGCCTCCATTTTATTTCTCGTTTATTGTTGGGTCTACGTGCTTATGATTAAGCTGTAATCACACGAGGAGGTGCAACGGGAGCGTAGAAGCGATAGCGGGACTCATGAAACGGACGATCGCGATGCATGAAGATGCATCGAGATGTCGACGAAATCGATGAGGACGAGATGGACTATCATAAGGCATAGAGATGCATCGCTGCATATGTAGATTTTGATGTGAATGATTAGGCCCACAGGCTCGGGCCCGATCAGATTAGGTTATGGTCCATGATCATCTAGTGTGATTGCTTATACACTTACTGGATATGTATATATATTTGCATGTGATATATATATATATATATATATATATATATATATATATATATATATATATATATATATATATATATATATATATATATATATATATATATATATATAAAATATGTATATGCATGATATGTCATATTAGGAGACCAAATCGTGGAAACCCCTCTCTCGATAATATTAAGTCAGTAAACATGAGGCAATTAGATTAACCCACGTGGCCTTCCATCGTTATAGGTAGGAACCGATTTCTAGTGTAGATTGAGTTGGTTGAGTCCCTCGAGGCTCACTTATATCACGATTTACTATCTTACCTATAACATAAAGATGTCACCGGTGACCTGAGGACATGGTATGCTTGGTCAAGTCTCTCGAGGGTATATCATCGAATCAGACTCATCTTGTAACGATGGTGTTGACTTAACCGAACATCATGGTTGGTCAAGTCTCTCGAGACCATGGTGATTCGGAGGTTGAACAGGACGAGAATCACAAGGAGTTGTGATCAACAAGAGTTGCCTACCTTTTGGGCTTAGTGTGATTGGTCGAGTCCCTTGAGGTTACATTAAAACGCTGATTATATCTTGATCCCCACTAGAAGTCTGCCGGAGACTTCTATTTCACGTGCTGAGGGTGTCGCGTGACATGCCAGTAAAATAGTAGGAGCATATTAAGATAGAAGTCCATATCTTGATTATTTATTTTTTATAAAATCTATATGTTATTTATTTCTACTACGTCTTTATTTTTAGAAAATGTTTCTTTCAAATCCCTTACGTGGCATACTTGATGTCAACCCCCTTACTAGTCCAAATTATACGGATTGGCTCCATAACTTGAGAATTGTTCTCACGGCGGAGAAAATCGCGTACATCCTTGATATAGTGATGCTTATGCCCGAGGAAGGGGCAAGCGAGGATGAGATCGCTCGTTACGTGAAGTACATTGATGACTCTACTCTTGCTTAGTATTACATATGGGGCTCTATGACTCTTAAGTTATAGAGACAACATGAAAAGATGGATGTCAGATCCATTCTCCTACATGTCCGTAAACTGTTTGAGGAATAGGGAAGGGCTCACCGATATGAGATATCTAAGAGCCTCTTTCGTGTTAGGATGATTGAGGGGACACTGGTTCAGAACCATATCCTAAAGATGACTGAGTGGATAGAGAAACTTACAGGTCTAGGAATGGTCCTAGAGGATAACTTATGTGTGGACATTATGCTTCAGTCCCTACCAGATTCCTTTTCACAGTTCATAATGAATTTTAATATGAACAAGCTTGAGGTGACTCTCCTAGAGCTCCTCAATATGTTGAGGGAGGTAGAGAGCACTATAAAAAAGGAGAAGTCAGTTCTCTACACTAGTGAGACTAGAAAAAAAAAAATAACAGAAAAAGTCCTATAAGAAGGGCACGGGCAAGGGCAGACAAGGTAAAGCAAATATTGCTAAGAAAGACCCGACAAAGGATAAAGGTCAGTGCTTCCACTGTGATAAAGATGGGGATTGGAAGAGGAACTACAAAGAGTACCTTGTAGAGAGGGTGAAACAGAAGCTTGGAGAAGCTTCAAGTACATTCATAATCAATCTCCAATTGTTAGATTTTTGTGATATTGCATTGGTATTAGATACCGGTATTGCTTATCACATCTACAATTTGTTGTAGATTCTAATAAAGCCAAGGAGATTGGTGAGAGGAATATTGCATAATGATTTGTTTATGCTAGACACTACTCTATATATCATGAATGTAGGTGTGTCCAAGAGAAAACGAGATGAGGTAAACAGTACATATCTGTAGCATTATAGGCTAGGTCATATCCATGAGAGAAAGATCCAAAAGTTGCTAAAGGATGTGTATCTAGATCCATTCGATTATGAGTCATATGCAACTTACGAGCCTTGCCTTCATGGAAAATTGACCAACTCTCCATTTAGTGGAACTAAAGAAAGAGTCACTGAGCTGTTGGAACTCATACATAGTGATGTATGTGGACCTATGTTAACTTATGTCATTGGTGGTTACTCCTACTTCATTACCTTTATTGATGATTTCTCAAGATATGAATATATGTACTTAATAAAGTACAAATCCGAGGCCTTTGAGAAATTTAGAAAGTATAAGAATAAAGTGGAGGACCAGACTGGAAAGAGTATCAAGACCCTTCGATCAGATTGAAGAGGTGAGTACTTAAGTACAGAGTTTACTTAGTTCCTCAAGGACCATGGGATATTATCCAATGGACACCTCCTTATACACATTAACTTAATGACTTAATGGTGTGTCTGAAAGGAGGAATTGTACGCTGTTAGACATGGTATAGTCCATGATGAGTTTCACTAACCTACCCATCTCATTATAGGGATATGCCCTAGAGACCACAGCTTACCTTCTGAATAGAGTTCCAACTAAGTCGGTAGTTTCTACACCATATGAGATATAGAAAGGGAAGAAGCCCGATCTTAAGGTTGTTAAGATTTGGGGCTACCCTGCCCATGTTAAAAGACATAACTATGATAAGCTGGAATCAAAGATGGAGCGGTGCAAGTTCGTGGGATATCCCATGAAAACTTATGAGTATTATTTCTATCATCTCAAGGACTAAAATGTATTTATAGCTAAGAGAGTGATATTCCTTGAGAAAGAACATATTCTTAGTAGAGATAGTGGGAGCATGATATGTTGGAAAATCTTGGGGGCGGCATCACATGCGCAGTAGAAGAACAAGAAAACAAAATCCCCAATTTTCCAAAAAGATGTTTATCGTCGTGGGAAGATTGGTGCGTAAAAAATCTGTGAAACAAACTGCGTATAGAATATATTATATTACTTAGGGAGATCGTATATCCCTGTTTCCTTGCAGATCTCCAGGAGAGGGTGAAGGAGGTCAAGCGTCCTCCTCTCTAGCGGTGATCCACCCAGCAGGGCTGCGACGATGCTCCTCAAAACTCTAGGCCTGCTCTGAGGTGGAGAGGGGAAGGAGAATAGGAGAAGCAAGCAAAGACTCTAGCCTATGAACCATTGAATCCCTCCTATTTATAGAGGTCCCTTGTCAAACCCTAATTGATCCTCCCCTAGTGGGTATTGGATCTGCATCCAATTACCCAAGCCTTTTAGATTAGTGGATCTCTATCCAATAATCTCTTATGGGCTCTTATTAGATCTCGTCCATAGGATCCAATAATTTATGGGCTTATTAGATATCCAATAATATAGGGGCTCCGACGGATATCTTATATCCGAACATCTACTTATTGCAATGCCTACCATATGTATGTGACCCTCTAGGCCCAATATCGAGCTGGCCGTGAGTCATACCTATCAAAACTCCTTCTAACCTAGTGAATTATTATCTCCATAATAATTCACTCGACTCATCGACTACGGACGTATTAGGCCACTACGCCGTAGTACCTAGATGATACAGGGGAATCTAATTCATTGGACCTGTCTGTCCTCAATTACCGTGTACTTATAGTCCCTCATCCATCTAATATCCCAGAGACCGTATATCGGGCATGGTGCTGTTAGACCCATACGATTTCTTCTAGAGTCTCACTTTAATCAGATTCTCCCGGAGAACTCTTTCTCTCTAAATCCGAATGACGCTGGCTAGGGATTTATCTGAGCAAGAATATATGAGATATTCCTCTCATGATGTCGAGAGTGGATGATCCTCTATCGACACTCAATAGCCCTCGTAAAGTCGACTGCCACTCCCAATGACCAACTGTATTAGATCTGGGACATCCAAACCTATAAGTCTGGTATAAAAAAGTGGAGCACTCATACAGGACATCCTTGGTGTCTCAAGTCTAAGGACCAGATACACCACTAGGACTACGGAATCGTTATCTGATAATAAGGCATCATCAACCATCCAACATTCCGTAAGCAGAATAATCTGTGAACTCATTCTCCAATGAGCACCTGTACTGTATCCCTAGTGTCCCCACACGAGCAGTTATAAGACTAGCTGCATCTATTATATGGACGGGTATAAAGCACATCAGTCTGTCAGGTTATCTCGATGTCCCTCTCGAGTAACCTATGACCGGGATTATTTAGGATATGTGTTTAAAGGTGAATCGGTCTTATTATCGTGATCTCATCACAATCTGATTCCCATTCCATAGATCTAAGGACATCACAATATATAATGCATATATGCAATAGTTAATACAAAGTGATAAATGCCAAAATATAATAAGCAAAAAGATTTCATATCAAGTCACACGTGCCATCA
Source organism: Musa acuminata AAA Group (assembly GCF_036884655.1). NCBI lineage: Eukaryota > Viridiplantae > Streptophyta > Magnoliopsida > Zingiberales > Musaceae > Musa > Musa acuminata. The sequence continues at coordinate 743,225 of NC_088336.1, read as the reverse complement.
CTCACGTGATTGGCTTGTTGGGCACATATGACTAGCAATCTCTCACTTGACCTAAAGCCAATCACCGATGTGTCTGATCCCCATCAGACCCCTGTGACGCTCAAAGATAATCTGAGACAATGACTTTGTTAATGGATCTGTAGTATTATCTTCGGATGGAACTCTTTCCACTGCTACATCTCCTCAGGTTATGATCTCTCTAATAAGTTAGAACCTCCTTAAAACACTTCTGGTGAGACCCGGGTTCCCTTATTTGAGTAATCTCCCTATAGTTGTTGTAATATAAGGAATAAGCTCCTCGCTACTTAGTTCGACTTCTAGATCTGTGATGAATTTCTTCATCTAGACTCCCTCCTTTGTTGCCTCTACTGCAGTAATATACTCCGCCTCTGTGGTCGAGTCAACAATAGTATCTTGATTAGAACTCTTCCAGCATACTGCTCCTCCATTCAAGGTGGACACATACCCCGAATTTGACTTGCTATCATCGATATCAGACTGAAAACTTGAGTCCGTATAACCTTTAACCTTGAGGCTACTACCTCCATATACTAGTAAAAGATCCTTAGTCCTTTTTAAGTACTTAAGGATACACTTTACTGCTTTCCAGTGCTCCAAGCTTGGATCCTCCTGATACCTGCTCGTGACACTCAGAGCATGCGCTATATCAGGCCTAGTACATAGCATGGCATACATGATAGGCCCTATCGCTGAGGTATAAGATATCATATCCATGTTCGCCCTTTCTTCTAGAGTCTTTGGGGACATACTCCTAGAAAGCGATATCCCATATCTCACCGGTATAAGACCTCTCTTAGAATTTTTCATGCCAAACCTTTTGATAAAGGTTTCTATGTACTTCGATTGGGACAAGCCAAGCATCCTCTTGGATCTGTCTCTATAGATCCGAATCCCCAAGATATAGGATGCTTCCCCTAAGTCCTTCATGGAGAAGTGTCTCGATAACTAAGCCTTTACTATGGATAGCATTCCTATGTCATTCCCAATGATCAGAATGTCATCTACATATAATACCAAAAAGGTGATAGTGCTCTCACTTACCTTCTTGTACACACAAGGCTCATCTTCGTTCTTAACGAAGTCATAAGATCTGATTGCCTCATCAAATCTTATGTTCCAACTTCGGGAAGCTTGCTTTAGTCCATAAATGGATCTAAGCAACCTGCACAACTTATTTGGGTAGTTATTGGATACGAATCCCTCAGGTTGTATCATATACACCTCCTTCTCGAGGTTCTCATTAAGGAATGTAATTTTCGCATCCATCTTCCAAATCTCATAATCATAGTGTGCTGCAATAGCCAATAGAATTCGGATGGATTTTAGCATTGCTACGGGTGAGAAAGTTTCGTCATAGTCAACACATTTCTTTTGACGATACCCCTTAGCCACTAGCCTTGCTTTATAGGTCTCTACCTTTCCATCTACTCCGATCTTTTTCTTAAAGACCTACTTGCAACCGATGGGTACAATAACTTCGGGTGCATCAACTAGGTTCCAAACCTTGTTGGAGTATATAGAATCCATCTCAGAATTCATGGCTTCTTGCCACTTCTCGGAGTCTATACTTATAATAGCCTCCTCGTAGGTTTAAGGATCAACGTACTCAACACTCTCTCCTCTAATATGTCCCACATATCTCTCAGAAGGACGGGATACTCTGCCAGACCTACGTAAAGTTAAAACTTGTGTATTAGGTACCTGAACATACTTGGACTGTAGAGTGGTGCTTGAGTTCGGTTCTCCAATCTCACTCAACTCTATCATGCTCCCACTGTCTCTGCCAAGAATGTGTTCCTTCTCAAGGAACACTACTCTCTTGGCTACAAGGACCTTTTTATCCTCAAGATGATAGAAATAATACCCATAAGTTTCCTTGGAGTATCCTATGAACTTGCACCGCTTTGTCCTTAAAAATCCAACTTATCGAGGTTGTGTCTTTTAACGTGGGTAGGGCAGCCCCAAATCTTAACAACCTTAAGATCAGGCTTCTTCCCTTTCCATATCTCATATGGTGTAGACACTACTGACTTAGTTGGAACTCTATTCAGAAGGTAAGCTGCGGTCTCTATGGCATATCCCCAGAATGAGATGGGTAGGTCAGCGAAACTCATCATGGACCGTACCATGTCTAATAGCGTACGATTTCTCCTTTCAGAGACATCATTGAGCTGAGGTGTATAAGGAGGTATCCATTGGGATAATATCCCATGGTCTTTGAGGAATTGAGTAAACTATATACTTAAGTACTCACCTCCTCGATCTGATCGAAGAGTCTTGATACTCTTTCCAGTCTGGTTCTCCACTTCATTCTTATACTCTCTAAATTTCTCAAAGGCCTCAGACTTGTATTTCATTATGTACATATATCCATACCTTGAGAAATCATCAGTAAAGGTAATGAAGTAGGAGTATCATTGCTGGTACTATTCTCCTCCTCCTTTCTGGTAGCCTTGCGGTGCGTGTAAAGAGGGAGATTCCGCAATGATTTGAGGAGTATCATTGCTGTGTCCGTTGTGTGGATCACTGCTAGAGAGGAGTACACGAGTTCTCTTTTATCTACTCCATCGGATCTGAAAATTTTGGAGATATATGATCTCCCCATGTAACACTTTTAACATAATACGTGCGATTTTTCGGTTTTGCAGTTTTCTCGCGCACCAATCATCGCACAATAACCAAGTACATAACTTTGGGAAATCTGATTTTATTTTTATTTTCCGCTGCACAGGAGATGCCAACCTGTGATTTCCCAGCAATGGTATCAGAGCCAGATTTATCGTGCGATGATGGGATTATAAACTACATGTGTTGTGTTTAATCGCATAGAATTATTTTACGCATTCTTGTTGCGTTTGACGTAGTTTTCAAATCTGAAAAACACTTTATTTTGTTGTATTTGGAGTGGTTCTTCAATGTCAAATTTGTTGACATAAATGAAGGACACTAGGGCGGCAACTATTGTTGCCCGGTAGATCGACCAAACGCAGCGGCTATGCAAGAGTTGTAGATGAGCCGCTTATCCATCGAGCTAGCACCCATGGGCAAGGCACTCATGAGCAAGCCGCCTACAGCAAGGGCAGCGCTCGCGAGAAAGGTGCTCATGGCAGGCCACCTACAAGTAGGGGCAGTGCCCGCCCGCAAGGGTGTAGCTAGCCATCATGCACGTAGGCCGCACGTAGGCCGAGGTAACGCTTGTTGGCTATCATTGGCCCGTAAGGCGGTGCCTGCGGGCAAGGTGGAGTTAGCTAGCGACCGCTAGCCCATGGACATATCGCCTATGGCAAGGTGGCGCCAGTTGGCGATCAGCCAGCCCATAAGGGCAATGCTTGCAGGCTGGCCGCTTTGCGAGTGATAGCTGCTTGCATGCAAGGTGGTGGCCATACGTAAGGTGGCAACGACCCCTAAGCGAGGTGGCAACGCACTGGTGCTTATCAACGACAAGGCGGCAGCCGCAATAACTTGCAGCTACTGCACTACCGCACTAACACCGACGGTAGGGAGGTGGCGACCACAAGGAGTTACGGTCGTCGCACAGAAGAGATTAGGGTAGTAGTGTAATTTTAGGGCAAAAGGATAATTTAAGTTTGAAAATTTAGGTTCTGTCCTTTTTGCCTAAATTACCAAAATACCATTCATAATTTAGAAAATTCCTTACATGTCCCTAATTTCATAAAATATTAGTTAATTAAAAAGTTTAACTAACTATTATTATTTATCTAGTAATTCTACATGATGATATATACACGTGATATATGATGTGGGAAGATGATCATACACAGTATGATGTGTGTATGTGATTATTATTATTGGGGCTTGCAAGCCTCTATTTTTTCGTTCATTGTGAGGCTTGCATGCCTATAATTATAATTGTAATTACATGAGAGGCATGGCGGAAGCCTAGAGGTGGCAACGGGATCCTCGAGACTAATTCAGACGATCGTGACGCATGGAGATACATCGAGGTGTCGGCAGATCCGACGATGACAAGATGAATGATCACTAGGCATGGAGATGCACTGATACACACATAGATCCTGATGTAAATGATCAGGCCTACTAGCTCGGGCTTGATCATATTAGGTTGTTTCATGTTGTCTCTATAACTTAGGAGTCATAGAGCCCAATATGTAGCACTGAGTAAGAGTGGAGTCATCAATGTATTTTACGTAGCGAGCGATCTCACCCTCGCTTGCCCCTTCCTTGGGCATAGGTATCACTATATCAAGGACGTACACGATTTTCTCCGCCGTAAGAACAATTCTCAATTTACGGAGCCAATCCGTATAATTTGGACCAGTGAAGCAATTGACATCAAGCATGCCATATAAGGGATTTGAATGCGATATTTTCTAAAAATAAAGATGCAGCAAAAATAAATAACATGTAGATTTTGCAAAAGATAAACAATCAAGATATGGACTTCTATCTTAATATGCTCCCACTATTTTACTAGCGAGTCACGCGACACCCTCAGCACGTGAAACAGAAGTCTTCGGTAGACTACTAGTGGGGATCATGATCCAATCAGCGTCTTAGTGTAACCTCGAGGGACTTGACCAATCACACTAAGTCCAAAAGATAGGCAACTCTTGCTGATGACAACTCCTTGTGATTCCCATCCTATTCGGCCTCATAATCACCATGGTCTCGAGGGACTCGACCAACCATGACGCTCGGTTAAGTTAACACCATCGTTACAAGATGAGTCTAATTCGATGATATACCCTCGAGAGACTCGACCAAGTATACCATGTCCTTAGGTCACCGGTGACATCTCTATGTCGTAAGCAAGATAGCGAATCATGATATAAATGAGCCTCGAGGGACTCGACCAACTCAAACTATACCGGGAATCGGTTCCTACCTATAACGATGGAAGGCCATGTGGGTCAATCTAATTGTCTCACGTTTATCGACTTAATATTATCGAGAGAGGGGTTTCTATGATTTGGTCTCCTAATATGACATGTCACACATATACATATTTAATATATATTTACATCGCATGCAACTATATATTCATATCTAGTATGTGTATAAGCAATCACACCAGATGATCATGGACCATAACCTAATGTAATTAGTTCTGAGCCAGTAGGCCTAATCACTCACATCAAAATCTATGTGTGCAATGGTGCATCTCCATGCTCTATGATCATCCATCTCATCCTCGCGGTTCCATCGACATCTCGATGCATCTCCATGTATCACGATCGTCCATCTCGTGGGTCCCACTATTGCTTCCACACTCCTACTGCGCCTCCTCGTATGATTACAACTTAATCGTAGGCACACAGGCCTGACAATAAACGAGAAATATAATGGAGGCTCGTAGGCCCCAATAATAATAATCATAAGTGCACACATCACACGGTCTATGATCATCTATCCACATATCATACATCACATGTATAAATCATCATCATGTAGGACTACTAGATAATAATAAAAATAATAATCAATTAAACCTTATAAATAATTAATATTTTTTGAAACCAAGGACATGCAAGAATTTTTGAATTCTGAGGGGTATTTTCATAATTTAAATAAAAGGACAGAATTAGAATTTTTCAAATTCCGAGGGGCAAAACTATCTTTTGCCCAGAAAACCCTAACCCCCTTTCTCCGCCGCCACCGCCCTATAGGCAGCAGGCTATGTGGCGGAGGGCGGGGCGCTGCCCTCGCCTACGGGCGGCACGCCCGCTAGCGGCGCTGCCCCTGCAGGTGGGCGCCCCCGCAAGCGCCGCCGCCTCCGCGGGTGGTTCTGCCCGCGGGGCAGCGCCCGTAGGCGTTGCTGCCTCGCCGGGTGGTCGCCCCTGCTGGGGGGTTTCGCCCGCGAGAGTAGCGGCGGCAGGCGCCGCTATCTTGCGACGCCTCACCTCGCGGGAGAAGCGGCCGCAGGCACCTCTACCCATTAGCTGCTAGCCCTGCCAGCCGCAAAACTGCTGCAAGTAGGCCGCCGGCCGGCTGTTGCAGGCACAGTGTTTGTGCATGCGCCGGCGCTGTGCTGCCTAGCTACGACTACCGCTGCAAGTGACTATAGGCACGCAGATCGATGGCAGCAACTATTGCTGCCCTTCCTTGTTTTTGCGTCAACGATTTTGACATCGAAATTCTTTCGAAACACAACACACACAGTTCAAAACCAATCATTCGCACGAACAACCTGGTTCTGATACCACTGTTGGGAAATCTTGGGAGCGACATCACATGCGCAGCGGAAGAACCAGAAAATAAAATCCCCAATTTTCCAAAAAGATGTTCGTCGTCGTGCGAAGATTGGTGCGCAAAAAATCTACGAAACAAACTGCATATAGAATATATTGTGTTACATAGAGAGATCATATATCCTTGTTTCCTTGCAGATCTCTAGGAGAGGGTGAAGGAGGTCAAGCATCCTCCTCTCTAACGGTGATCCACACAACAGGGTTGCGACGACGCTCATCAAAACTCCAGGCCTGCTCTAAGGTGGAGAGGGGAAAGAGAATAGGAGAGGCAAGCAAAGGCTACCAGGAGGTGACATGGTGTAGCGGATCATGGTGGAACAGTTCGTGGCAATACGATACACACGACATAGTCCCGTGAGGGACTAGATCATATATAGGTATGATCGGGAGCTACTGGAAGCTCCACTTCAGTGAACAACACGAGGACTTCCTAGGGGGTCAACACAACTCAACCAACCCCACACTAGAGTCAGAGTCATTGGCGAGTTGAAGCAGCATGGTGGATCAAATGGTTCAACTACTCAAAAACAATAGCGGAGAGTAGCTGGGAACCAAGAGGTGCATTGCAGCTGGAGCAAAAGATTGAAGACTCAGTAAAGACGAGGAGTTGTAGTGTCGGCAAAGGCTTCAACGAGGACGTCGAAGGAATAAGTGGGGGAGAATGTCATGGATAAACTTCTAAACAGGATGTTTGATGTAATGCTTATGTATGTCCGTGTCTTTTGGTATGTTCATGCTTTGCACAGTATGTAGAGGGACGACCGAAGGCTTAATAGTCCCATTTTAGTTGGGTTTGGTGGCTGCTTTAGGCTTGTAAATAAAGGTTGTATCATGTGGACACTTTTGAGAGATTCTCGGTCTATAGTGGATAATTTTGACCCTTTGTTGTGCAACTATTCAGAGCTTGTAAAGTCTGTTTGTAATTTGCATTGTTTATGAAGTGTTTTCGGAAATGTTTGCTTGTGGATCCCGAGTGAGACATTTTCTTTAACCCATTTTCTCTTTTGTGGGTCCTAAGGGATCGTGAGAGGCTTTGGGAAGGTTGATCTTTGTGGACGGACACGCAAGGGTGCCGCACAACTTAGGCAAAACCAGCTAAGTTTGTGACATATGGTATCAAAGGTCCCTTGAACCATTGAATCCCTCTTATTTATAGAGGTCCCATGTCAAACCCTAATGGATCCTCCCCTAGTGGGTATTGGATCTACATCTAATTACCCAAGCCTTTTAGAATAGTGGATCTCTATCCAATAATCTCTCATGGGCTCTTATTGGATCTTGTCCATGGGATCCAATAATTCAAGGGCTTATTGGATATCCAATAATATAGGGGCTCCGACGAATATCTCATATCCGAACCTCTACTCATCGCAATGCCTATCATATGTGTGTGACCCTTTAGGCCCAATATCGAGATGACAATGAGTCATACCTGTCAGAACTCCTTTTAACTTAGTGAATTATTATCTCCGTAATAATTCATTCGACTCATCGACTATGGACGTACTAGGCCACTACGTCGTAGTCCTTAGACGATATAGGGGAATCTAATCCATTGGACCTGTCTATACTCAGTTATCGTGTACTTATAGTCCCTCATCCATCTAATATCCCAAAGACCGTATATCGGGCATACTGCTATCAGACCCATATAGTTTCTTCTCAAGTCTCGCTCTAATCAGATTCTCCCGGAGAACTCTTTCTCTCTCAATCTGAATGACCCTGGCTAGGGATTTGTTTGAGCAAGAACACATGAGATATTCCTCTCATGATGCCGAGAGTGGATGATCCTCTATCGACAGTCAATAGCCCTCATAAGATCGCCTGCCACTCCCAATGACCAGTTGTACTAGATCTGGGACATCCAAACCTATAAGTCTGGTATCAAAGAGTGGAGCACTCATATAGGACATCCTTGGTGTCTCAAGTCTAAGGGCCAAATACACCACTAGGACTACGGAATCGCTGTCTGACAATAAGGCATCATCAACCATCCAGCATTTCATAAGCGAATCAATCAGTGAACTCATTCTCCAATGAGCATATGTACTGTATCCCTAGTGTCCCCACACGAGCAGCTATAAGGCCAGCTGCATCCATCATATGGATGGGTATAAAACACACTAGTTTGTCTGGTTATCTCGATGTCCCTCTCAAGTAACCTATGACCGGGATTATTTAGGATCTGTGTTTAAAGGTGAATTGATCTCATTATCATGATCTCATCACGATCCGATTCCCATTGCGCAGATCCAAGGACATCACAATATATACATGCATATATGCAATAGTTAATATAAAGTGATAAATGCTAAAATATAATAAACAAAAAGATTTTGTGTCAAGTCACACGTGCCATCACTCACATGATTGGCTTGTTGAGCACCTATGACTAGCAATCTCCGAAATGCTTCATATGCCATTGATATGCTTCGTAACATTTCATACGCCATTGATATGCTCCGAAATACTTCCTATGCCATTGAAATACCCCAAAATGCTTTATATGCTATTGATATGTTCCGAAGCATTTCATCCGCAATTGGTATGTTTTGAAATATTTCATTTGTTATTGATATACTCCGAAATATTTCATATGTCCTTGATATTCTCTGAAATGCTTCATATGCTATTGATATGCTCCGTAACATTTCTTATGTTATTGATATACTCCAAAATACTTTTTATACCATTGATATACTCCAAAATGCTTCATATGTCATTGATATATTCCATAACATTTCATACACCATTAATATGTTCCGAAATATTTCATTCGCCATCGATATGCTCTGAAATGTTTCATATGCGATTGATATATTCCGAAACATTTCACATGCCATTAATATATTCTGAAATATTTCTTCCGCCATTGACATGATTCGAAATGTTTCTTTTGCTATTAATATATTCTGAAACATTTCATACGCTATTGATATGCTCCGAAATGTTTTATATGCCATTGATATATTCTGAAATATTTCATACGCCATTGATATGCTCTGAAATATTTCATCCGCCATTGACATGATCTGAAATGTTTCTTTTGCCATTGATATGTTCCGAAACATTTCATACACCATTGATATGCCCTGAAATGCTCTTTACGTCAATGATTTGCTCTAATTAATCTTTACTCCTTTGTTATGAACAAAACATGCTTCGAATGAAATGACATTGTAATTCTGCATTCATTGAGTGGCTATCTATGAACTCTTATATCCCTACCTTGTATTTGGTACCTTATTTGTTTTGAAAACTATCATCTTTCGCGATCCATGTTAGTCACTTGCTGAGCTCTATATGATTACTCTATTGTCATATAAATTTTTTAGGATAGCTTATCGCTCGCTAGAATTTTTAAATTGGGCCGAGGATGTGAAAAGCTAGAAGACTTTAGGCAAACCTTTTGTGGATGATATATTTTTGTTGTATAAATACACTTGGTGTCTAATGGAATGTTGATGGTAAATATGAACTTATGAGTTTTGTAAAAGTTTAAAGAACCTCTCATGTTTAGGATTTTGGAGTGTTAAGTTTAATTTGTGTAATGATATGACATGTGATAAATATTGGTTTTTGTGATTGTATATAATATCACACTTGTGGATTTATGAGGTGGTTATTGTTTTGGTGAGTTGGCTTTAGATTTTATGATTCATCGAGTGATGTTGTATATGATTTTTAACTGCATAGGTTTTATGAATTATGTAATTATGGATATGAATGACTTAAATATTTTTCTCAATGTCCTCGAATGTGTGTTTGGATCCTGGAATGGATTATTGTTGAATTTTAATATTATTGATTCAGGGGGCATGACTAAGATGGTATCAGAGCGTGATTTGAGGATCATTGAGATATTTGATATGTTTGATGTGCAAAATATATTGAGTTCTAGTAAACTATAGTGATCGGTGAAAAAATTACTTTGATGTCTTTTAGGAATCTAAGATATAGTGATTGATGAAAAAATATAGTCCTCTTGCATCATCTTCTTTGAGTAATTGAGTGAAATGAAAGTGTTGATTAGGGACATCAAATTAGAATGAACTAGGAATGAGATAATTTAAAGAGCTTAGTCCTCTCAGTTTTAGTAGGGAGCCTGATCTAATGGTAGCAAAACGATGGATGATGCAGATAGAGAAAATATTTGATATCTTAAATTATTCTTATGATCAGAATGTTTCTCTTTCCAATTCTATGTTGGAAGGAGAGCCTAAGCACTAGTGGAGAATGATAAAAAAGATTACTAAAATTAAACATGAGGCAACGAAGATAGATAGAACTTTTAGAGGATTATGATTATACTATTTGTTATCACCCTGGGTAAAGCTAATGTTGTAGCTGATGCATATAACATAAAATCTACAAGTTTTATGGCTAGATAGGTTGTGAAACAATGGAAGTTATTAGAAGCAAATTTTGATTTGAATAATATGAGGAAAGAATAAGACTCAATGACATTGATAGCCTCTATCCAGGTGCAATCTTGATCTCAACTTTTCATCGAAAGATGACAAATTTAGAGGACTAAAATTTTCTTTTAAGGATGCGAGAGTGTAACATTCCTTATTTTTAAAAATTTTGTAAGGGCCTATTTATAATGTAGGGACCTAAATATAAATATTAAAAATATGATATGATTTGTGAAACATTCATATTAGGTTAAAAAAAAAATGGTGGACATGTGTCACCAACTAACCTAAGGTTGGTGCCACTTATGTTTGTTCTAAGGATGACACATAGGCTTCTTTCATGCATGCTTACCATCTTGCAATCCTTAGATTAGCCAAATCTAATCTATTAGAGGAGAAATTAAAGGTGAAAAACTTAAGAGCCGCAACCAACGTGGGTTTGAGAAGAGAAGGGAAGAGGAATTGAAGTAGAGAAAGAAAAAGCTTTGCTTTGGCTTGAGATCTTGTATCAACTCCATACATTTGGGACTCAAATTTTTCTAAGGCAAGTGTTCTAACTCCTTCCTATAGAAATCTTGATATCTGATTTCATCTTAATTTTGAAAACTTTTGGAAGGTTTTAGCTTCATACTTGATATTTCTATCGTTTGGGAATAAAACTGTGAATCTGAAATTTTTCAAGATTTGACCTTTATATTCTTTCCATAACTTTCTACACAGATTCTTGATTTCATAAAAACCAAATGCATCCAAAAATAGATTCATAGCTCTTTCTTTTGATACCAAGATTGATAAATTTGGAGTTTAGTTACATACCGAAACTGTTATTTCATTTGATCCTATGAAATATGTAAAATAGAGACTGTCATTTTTGACCTTTAGTACTCTCTTGCTTATAACTCTCTGTTGAAAACTCTGATTTATGTTTTATTAGAAACTAGACTCATAAACCTTTCTGTGCATATCTGATTTGAAAGATTTGGAGCATAAATGCTTATTGATTCATCCGTTCTTATCAACTCTATGAATTTTGCAAAACAGAGATAATGTTCTGACCTTTGGTTACAAAATTGTTTATAACTCCTTGTTCGAAACTCTAATTCACACAAAGCTTTATTTATCAAAAATTAGATTGATACATCTTTCGAATGACTCTTATTTTGTACAAATTGGAGCATAATTAGTTATCCAAATAAATCATGCAATATGCCTCTTAAATTCTATCAGAATCGAGCTTTGATCGATTTCGCCTATCCTTGTTTTGTCTCTTTGGAAATTGATTTCAACTAAAATCCTTACTTCAGTTTAGCTTTACATTATTGCTTCAAATTTCTATATACTCATGTGTTATATGTATTTGCATACCTGAATCATTATTAATAATGCCCTTTTGTACTCTGGTGTTTGTGGGATTGTTTGGACCTTTGCTAGAAATAGTAAAAGGATTATACAGAACTTTGCCAGAAATGATAAAGGGATTATCTGACCTTTTCTATAAATAATAAATGGTATATGCTTAGAGCCCACGATGCTCTGTCGGCCCCCTTTAGCTTCATCCAGATATGGATGGATGCCGCTCCAAGATATAGGAGATTATGTTTGGGATCCGACTTCACCTTCTATCTATTTGATATGATATCCAAAGCTTTGGTTATGTGCTTCTATATGTGCTTTGGATAAGAATGAAATGTGTGCAACGTCAAATGCTACGTTTGAGCTTTTGTTTCATATTTGTTCTTTGATATGTTTCGAAATGCTTCATATGCCATAGATATGATCCGTAATATTTCATACGCCATTGATATGCTCTGAAATACTTCCTATGTCATTGATATAGTCCGAAATTCTTTATATGTCGTTGATATGTTTCGATGCATTTCATTCGTCATTGATATGTTCCGAAATGTTTCATTTGTTATTGTTCTGCTCCGAAACATTTAATACATTATTGATATGTTCTGAAATATTTTATTTGTTATTGATATGCTATGAAACATTTCATAGGCTCTTGATATACTCCGAAATGCTTTATATTCCATTAATATGCGTTGAAATATTTCATATGTCATTGATATGCTCTGAAACGTTTTATATGTCATTGATATATTCTGAAATATTTCATTTGTTATTGATATGGTCTGAAACATTTCATACATCCTTGATATGCTCTAAAATGCTTCATATGTCATTGATATGCTCTGTAAAATTTCATATGCCATTAATATACTCCGAAATGCTTCATATGCCATTGATATACTCCGAAATGCTTCATATGCCATTGATATGTTCCAAAGCATTTCATCCGCTATTGATGTGTTTCTAAATGTTTCATTTGTTATTGATATATTCTAAAACATTTCATACATCCTTGATATGCTCTGAAATGTTTCATATGCCATTGATATGCTCCGAAACATTTCATACACCATTGATATGCTCCGAAATACTTCCTATGCCATTGATATAATCCAAAATGCTTCATATGCCATTGATATATTCCGAAACATTTCATACACCATTGATATGTTCCGAAATGTTTCATCCGCCATTGATATGATTCGAAATGTTTCATATGTCATTGATATATTCCGAAACATTTGATAAGCCATTGATATGCTTCGAAATATTTCATCCGCCATTGACATGATCCGAAATGTTTCTTTTGCCATTGATATGTTCGGAAACATTTCATACACCATTGATATACTCCGAAATGTTTCATATGTCATTGATATATTCCGAAACATTTCATACACCATTGATATGCTCCGAAATATTTTATCTGCCATTGACATGATTCGACATGTTTCTTTTGCCATTGATATATTCCGAAACATTTCATACCCCATTGATATACCCCGAAATGCTCCTTACGTCAATTATTTGCTCCAATTAGTCTTTACTCCATTGTTATGAACAAAACATGCTTCGAATGAAATGACATTGTAATTCTGTATTCGTTGAGTGGCTATCTATGAACTCTTATGTCCCTACCTTATATTTTTACCTTATTTGTTTTGAAAACTATTCTCTTTCGTGATCCATGTTAGTCACTTGTTAAGCTCTATATGCTCACTCCATTACTATATAATTTTTTCAGGATAGCTTGTCGCTCGCTAGAATGTTTAAATTGGGCTAAGGCTGTGGAAAGCTAGAAGACTTTGGGCAAACCTTTTGTGGATGATATATTTTTGTTGTATAAGTACACTTCATGTCTAATGGAAAGTTGATGGTAAATATGAACTTATGAGTTTTGTAAAAGTTTAAAGAACCTCTCATGTTTAAGATTTTGGAGCGTTAAGTTTAATTTGTGTAATGATATGAACATGTGGTAAATATTGATTTTTGTGATTGTATATAATACCACACTTGTGGATTTATGAGATAGTTATTGTCTTGGTGAGTTAGTTTCAGATTTTATAATTCATAGAGTGATGTGGTATATGATTTTTAACTACATAGGTTTTATGAATTATGGATGTGAATGACTTGAATGTTTTTCTCAATGTCCTCAAATGTGTGTTTGGATCCTGGAATGGATTATTATTGAATTTTAATATTATCGATTCAGGAGGCGTGACAACTCCACTTGGCGGTGGTCATGGCCGAGCTTGACGCATTGACCGTGTCCTCCTCGTCATCCTCGTCCAAGAGTAGTTGCCACTCTAGCTCCTATAATCGGTCCTGCATTGCGGAGGACGACCTATTGTCAGACCCCATGCCAATCATTGCCACTATAGTTGTCGATGAAGGCAATGGCGTTGTCGTGAGCTACTGCATCGTGTCGCTCCACTCAGCAATGGTCACAATCAAGCTTGACTCATTGACCATGTCCCTCTTCGTCGTTCTTGTCCAAGAGTAGCTGCCGTTCTAGCTCCTGCAACCGGTCCTACATCGTAGAGGATGGTCTGTTGTCGAACCCCAAGCTAGCCACTGCCAATACAACTACCGACGGAGGCAATGGTGACGATGTGAGCTACTAGCTACCAATGCCATTGTCACTGTAGCTATCGTTGCCACTAGCTAACCATTGCCTCCGTTGGTAGCTACTAGCTCTCGTCGTCATCGTCACCATTGCCTCCGCCGATAGCTACTTGACTCATTGACCACGTCACTCTGTCACCATTGCCTCCGTCCTTGTCGAAGAGTAGCTACTGCTCCAGCTCCTTCAGACTGTCTTGCATCACATAGGATGACCTATTGTCGAGACCCAAGCCAACCGTTGCCACTGTAGCTACCGACGGAGGCAACGGTGATGACGAGAGCTGTTGCATCACATCACTTTCACTAGACGATGGTCACAGCCAAGCTTGATGCACTAACCGCGTCCTCCTCATCCAAGAGTAACTATCGCTCCAACTCTTGCAATTTGTCCTGCATCGCGATGGATGGCCTATTGTCGGACCCCAAACTTGGACACCTATAAATTGGACAAAGGAGGAGCCTGAAGACAGGTCAACAGGAGGAGGAAGGTGGAAGAAAGTGAAGGAGGCAAGAAGCATCCTCTACGAATCAAAGAAAGAGCACGTAATTGCATCTACCCTAGTACTATTGGTGCTACTGTTGCAACCTCTCACTTTTCCTAAGCGATCGCTTCAAAATAGCGTTGGGATCGGAGATTGCACACTGTAACGGCTGAGGAATCCCATTGCCATGTCCCAAATTCTCTCTACAAAACAAAACACGCACTAAGAGACAGACAACAAAATACGAGAGAAATATAAAATCTAGCTTTGTATATGTGAAAGCCTCAACATTGCCAATGAGAAATTTATATGAAATTAATAAATAATAAAATTATTTTTTCATCCACTTCATTCATGCTCTTTTATACTCTTTTATAGGTGACAACACCTGTGAGGAGAATTAGAATTAAATATTTCAACATCCTAATACTAGTTTTTAAAATTTAAGAATCAGAATGCTAATCATAGTTAATTATAAGAGATAATATATAATTACCCTTATAAAATGGAATAGATGGTTAGACCACAAGGATTAACAAGTTTAACATGCCTACGGCTGCTTCACATATCCTATGTTTTACATGAGAAAAATGTTATGGATGTTGCTTAGTGAACAACTTCACCATCAGATTTTACTATGTACTTGAGTTCCACCTCTGCACCTATCCTCTTAGGCTTAGAATATCTTTGAAGACATATCAACCATGGTTTCACATCTCTTACATAAAGATAAAATACAATAACAACTAGTTCAGTAACAATACAATTCTATTTTTTATTTCTGTTATTTTATTTAATAACACGAATCAGTATAAATTACAAAATATCTTATAATCATCAAAGCCCATTTCAACAAATAAAAAAGAAAAGAAAAAAACCGATATTATACCAGTTGGATAGATTACCAAAACAAAACTAATATTGTAGAGGACCTACGGCAGTTAGTTATATATACAAAATGCTAAAATGAACTGTTCAACCAGCAAGCTTCACAGTGCGATCAATGATTATACATTAATAATATTATGAGGAAACATCTTATGGGCGTGCACCAATTGAACATAATTGGAATACAGTTAGAAATTGTGAAACAAGAGCTTTTACCCAACAGCGCTTGTTATCAACACCTTTCAGGTCTGGTGTAAGCTGGTGGCAAGGAGGGACAATTCTCATTCATATGTGCATAAGGCTCAATGGTGTTGTATTGAGGCAACTCCATCCTATAGTACCCAAGTATCTGGCAAAAGGGAAGCTTTTCTTCCAGTGCATTGCACCAGCTTGGTAATCGTGTCTGGTTATTCTCAAAGATGTTCAGCATGTATGCATCACGAATCTGTGGAAACAGAATCCAAAGTTATATAAGCTACAGCATGGTCAAGAAAAAAGAACAAGGACATACAAATCTATTTATTATCATGCAAAGTCAAAAGTGTTTGGTTGTGGTGGACCAAATTGCAAAATATGGTGTAAACATACAGCATTTGAGTGAGAAAAGCAAAAGAACCAATTTATTTGGCCATGATGATCATTGCACTTACGGTGAATTCAGTAACTTGAATGGAGTTGGCGAGTGGGCCAAGTATTCCAGCCTCTTTATATAGTTCCAGGACAAAAGCAACACAAGTTGTAGATTTTCCATCACTATAGATCCATTCATCTTGTTCAGGCATGGTTAGCAACTGGTCAAAGGTCATTCCCTGCCTCTGAGTCTCAACAATAATCTCATGCAAGTCCAAATCCTGATCACATGCAATTGCAAAACCACATAAGCAACTGAGGGAAGAAAACTCAGCCTTAAATTGGACTAGTGTGACCAACCATGAGTTTTCACTAATGGATGTACTGTCCCATGTTACTGGTAAGTGGCATGCTAAGCTCATATCTTGGGCACATCATCAGCCCATTACCTGCATAGGCAGATGCCTATGCCAGAGTGGTACCATGTGAATCTAAAAGGTGATCAACATGATGGCATGTAGTGAAGCAATTTAAGTGACTAACTGCTACATGGTCACAAAGTTAATAAGATCATATAAAAGGTCTCCATCATATTCTTATAACATCTATTCAGGCTATATGGTCATTCCCAATACAAAAGCTTACCAACTATGCTAAACTTGTCATTTCAATCTCAACAGAGTTATGTTTTAACTGATCATTTGAATTTTCAAGAAATACAAAACCAATTTGTGCAACAAAAATATCACAGTGAACATAACCTAAGCATTACATAAGCCACATTCATATTAAACTAAGCAACATCCATTTACCTAACAGTGCTGCAGCTTGTGTCCAATAGGTTTCCAATTATAGTATCATCATCCCAGAAGTTATTTTCACTTATTCTGTTTATAAACCTTGCTCACCATCTAATTATGAAGTATTCCTAGATGATTTAGGAGGTCCAATGGTGAATTAGGGATTCATTTGTAGTAGTTCAATGGTTGACTAATTGATATTCTGGTTAGTACCATCAAGAGACTCTTCAGTGGTCACCTAGTCACTCAAGCGATACAAGACAAGTCCAAGCACCTCAATGGTTTGTGCAAGAGGAGCCTAGGTAACACGTAAGTGCTGGGCATCTCAAGCACCTGCCTGGACTGACTTGGGCTACCCAACCCCCCCAATCTAGAAGGCAAAACAAAGGAAAGCAACGTGCCATGAAGGCAATGAGGGGCTTGCCTCCCTTTCCCCTCCAGTGTCGAAACCAAACCCAAATTACCCTTTTCTACCCTTCTCTCTCATACCGAATACCAACTTGATGCAGATCAAATACGTTCTGTCCTAGCAATTATGCCAACTTTTTGCCATCTATTTTTCACCATTGGCTATGTCTCCTCTTTTTGTCAAATCTGTCTACTCTTCTCTCCCTTCTTTTTCCCTCCGCTGCTCTTTTCTTTCTAATGGAGAACCATCTAGATTTATAAAGAATTTCAGAAAAGTTTATTCTAGGCAAAGAAATCAATAAAAAGTTATCAATTAGTTGACCTAGAATATCTAAAAGTTGTGTTATAAATTGAAGTCTTTTGGTCTTTCTAGGTGCTAACCTAGGGATTCCTTTTGTATCAAGTGCACTTTTGTATTAAGTACACTCCTTTACTATTTAGGTATTCTGAAAGCCACATTCTAGAATTCTAAAAGGCATACATATTTCCTAGGAGATTATTCTTAGAAGTTATTGCCTACATTGATTGTATCAAAACTCCTAAACCCCTATCAATATCGAGGCTTGTCAATGGATCAAATACTTCAGATTTGAATGAAAAAAATGCTTGCATCTTCTCTCTTCTATTCTCTTACACTCTTCTCTTGCTTTCTCTCCACTTCTCTCTTCTCTCTATTATGTTCTACATCAGTTTGGTGTAAGAGCCATCAAGAAACCTACCTGTACTCCATTGGGTTCCAACTAGCAGCAAAAGCTTCGATCAACACTCAAGGATCATTGTACCTCCAACGTCAATACCTTGCGTGTCGAGTTAGACTTTGGGGCAATTGTCCCTACGAAATTGGTGGACCACTTAACTCTTGGTGCCTGGTAATTTTTTTGAAAACTTCTCCCTCGTTTCTCCCTCGTTTTTTTCTTTTTTTATTTATCACCCTCTCTCTCCCCTTTAGTGACAACTACAATACCACTAAATTTTAAACCCTTGAAAGTTATCAAAAAAATAATAATAATAATTGAGAAAAAAAAAGGGAACCATTTGAAACATTGCATTTCTACATTGTGCATTGCAACAATTAACAACCTCAATTCCTAATAAATCACTAAACCAACAAAGCGAGGTAGACACCCTTAGAACCAAGCTAGCAAATCATGATACAATGTTGAACCAATTATGTGACCAAATGACTCAATTCCTAAGAGCTCTCCAACACCTTAAAAAACAACCCATGAATGAGGCTGATGAGTCGATTACGCAACATGTCCATTCTTCACAATCCACATGTTCATTTTAAGGAATTTTGCCTACTCCCCAAGCTTCACTTTAAACGAATCCTAGGTCTACCTATAAGGCACCTATTCACAATTATGCTCCAACAATTCTTGATGACCAAGCTTTTAACCTTAACGATGAATTCCTAAAATCTACTAGAAATCTACAAACTCAAGTAATGGGCGAATAAGTTCGGTTTACTAATAATCAACAAGAAATGGCTAAAAGAGTCAAAGTAGATGTACCGGGCATTGATGA
Organism: Musa acuminata AAA Group; assembly: GCF_036884655.1. Lineage (NCBI taxonomy): Eukaryota > Viridiplantae > Streptophyta > Magnoliopsida > Zingiberales > Musaceae > Musa > Musa acuminata. The sequence continues at coordinate 723,897 of NC_088336.1, read as the reverse complement.
CATGTTTGACCCAAATGTGTTTGTTGACCGGTTAGATAACATGGAAGAACCACTTCGTTCCAATGATTGGGAGTGCAATATGGAATGATCTCTCACATATTAAGATGGTTGTTTCATCAAGTAATTGGACAAGGCCTATAAGAAGTCAGACCCACTATTGAGTGTTTTTTCACATGTTGATCCTATCATAAATGTATGATTTTGTTTGAATTTATTCAAGTTGTTATCTCATTTTAATTATTGTTGTCAATGTTCTTGTTATAAACTTCTTACTTGATACATTGAAATTTTGATTTTTTTAATTCTTATTAATCCTTACTAGGCATTTGTGCTTGCTAAACTTACCACTACATATTATTAAGGTATATTATTCCAAGCTACCATCATAGAGGAAACAATGGTAGGAAGATGGTTTGAGGTGCAAATAGAGCTATATAGCTAATTATTGTAACAAATGTGTAGAATATTTGATAAGTTGTATTTAGAAAAAAAAGACACAAACAAGAGCTTTACACTCTATTCCCTCCCTCTTCAATCCTCTGTCCTTATAGCCAGCACCTGTTGTCGCCATCCTTTTTCCCCTCTCTATTCTTCCCTTCTTTACTCCTCTCCTCTACAACTATCATATCCTCCCCTCCCTCTTCCCGCTTCTCTCCCCCCACCCCTCCTCTCCTCTCTTCACTGCCCTTTAGTATTGCTCTCCCTCTTCAATCTTCTCTTCCCTCCCCCTTCTCTCTCCTCTTCCTATGGCCAGCACCTTTTTCCACCACTATCTTCCCTCTCTCTTCTATCTCAACCTTTCTTCTTAGCCATCAAACATCGTCGTTTATACCATTCCCTTCCAGTGATTTAAAAAGCGCTAGGCGCCGAAAGGCACCAAGGTCCAAAAACACCCGAGGCGCTAGGCACTCGCCCAGGCGCTCGCCCGAGCGAAACGAGATGCTAAAATATAAAAATATATAATATAATTATTTAAATAAAAAAATATGCTATTAAATTAAAAAAATTGAAGACAAAATCACAATGTCATATTAATAAAAAATCTCAAAAATTAAAATAATAAAATTTTACATCAAATCTATTGAGTTGCTCTGTACACTTGCCATTTATTCTGAAACCTAACAATAATTTTAAATAAAAAAAAATTAATAGTATTAAAATTAAAATAATATATTATTAATTTAATAAATAAAAATACTATTATTAGTATATAGTTAATGTTAATATACTGTTAATAGTATAGTGAGAAGAGTGTGAGAAGGCCGAGGCTGCTAAGGCAACGATAGTGGGAGCGGGAGCTACGAGCGGTAGTGGGTGTGGGAGTGGGAGCGGGAGCTACGAGCGGCGAGCAGCGACAACAACGATGAGCGACGATTGTGGCAGTGGCGAGTAGCGATAGTGGCAGCCGCAGCAGAGAGCAACGACAACGGAGAAGAAATCTCGACGGCAAAATCGCGAGTGTTAAGGTTGGGGAAGTCGGGGAAATCGTGAGAGGGAACCTATCGGTGATTTAGTTGGTTCGATCGCCTGGTTTAACCCGGGCGCTCGCCTGAAGCGCCCGATGCCTGGGCTCGGGCGAGCGCCTAGGCGGCGCCTCGTTGAAGCGAGGCGCTTGGACATGAAGCGAGGCGCTCGGGCCTCGCCTCGCCTCGCCCGAGCGCCTAGGCGAGCGCCCGAGCGCCTATTGAAATCACTGTTCCCTTCCTCTTCCTGCTCCCCTCCCTCCTCCCTCTTCCCTCTTCTCCCTTTACTACCCTTAACTACCGCCCTCCCACCCCCATCATCAAGAACACATTAAAAAGGATGATGAATAGGTTGCTAAACTCACAATATGGACCATAGGATCATGTGATCTTACAGCACAGATCATGCCTGGCAAGTTGGGTTGGATGTTGTTAATATAAAAGGGGTGGAATAGACCCGACTCACAAGTCGACTCTATAAGGTTCACCAACTTCATAATTATACTTCAGTTTCATTCATTATACAATAATAGAAGGTTCTTTTCCAATTTAAACCTCCCACAAAATGTTAAATCTTCTAGTCAAAATCGAATTTCACTTTAAATGACAGAGAATTACTCAAAAAATTTGTGGCCATCACAGGAGACCAAATTACCAGTGATATTTCAATGGTTCATAACCATATTCTCAAGAAAAAAGATTAGGCTTCTTTTGCAGCAAGAGAAACAAAAACAGGCATATGATAGCCCATGGATACTGACAATTTGGTATAGAACTGCTAAAATTGATCAAATTGCATAATGATCTATTTGCTAAAAGAAAATGAGGAAGGATCTCTTTGACAGTTAGGACATGTGGTACACATACAATTCCAAAGAGACAACTAAAATAATACTGAGATCTTAATCTTAAACGTCATGCATAAATTGGATAGGCCATCTACCTTCTGTAACTTTTTAACTTTTAATTTATTCCGATATACTTACGTAATTCATAATACACATTCATGTGGAAACTGTCTTAAAAGCATATAACAAGAAGAAATTTCACTGCCCTACATGTACCTCAGTCCCGAGTCGCTTGTTGAGGGCTTCATTCCACATATTAGCAGCATAACTAGGTTGCAACCTAGTCCACATAGACATTACAGACATTACCTGGAACATGAACCATTAAAGGCACAATTTTTATATGTATTGGCGAACCTAAAGAAACAAGAAGCAAGAAAAAGAAATAAAGATGTTTCAATATTTAGGAAGAAAGGTAGAATGATTAACCAACAATTCTTTATCCAATTCCCAACAATGGTTTACGTGTATTATAACTAGAAGCTTCCTAATCCTTGATCCTAAAACCATTCAATTTACATCTCCATACTTCTAAAACCCCATCCAGTTTATCTTAGACCACTATACCCCTTTTTTCTTAACTTTCCAAAACAAATCAGAGCAACTCCCAGAGTCTTAGTAGAAATTTGACATATAGGGCCCATGTTGCCTGGATTCAGATGAAAAGCCACAAGTGCAACACGAATCGTAGCATCTAACATCTAATTCAAGATACTGAAATAAGACAAAGAGATCCAAATTTTAGATATGGGTATGAAGATATAGGTCCACATTAAAAAAAGAAAACTAAAAATGTATATTTAAGATATGTGTAGAGACAATCTGCAACAATCATATATTTCAATAGTTCAACTTCTATACTCTTATATATCTAATAAATATGGATGTCAGATATTCTTTAGAATCTTTACTATCCCTTGTAATTATTCCAAACATATTGTGCAAGATTGATACCAAGATTGCTCTTGGCTAGGGACAATATTATGGGATTGATAAGATCATTAGATTGAATTAGTGAAATTAGAGCATATGAAAATCACATAAAAATTAAAAACAATAAAAATCTTGTCACAAAAAATGAAATTGAAATATAAAAGATAATTTTTCAGGGTGAATTCCAGGGAACAACCCTCTATTTGAGTTTTTCCTTAGAGGAAGTGCCTGTTTTCATATTTCCCAAGGGGTGCCCCCACCTTTTCATAATTTTCAAAATACTCTGACATGACACAATAGCAACTCCCCTTTTGGTGGACTAGTTGATGTCGGACAACCCTAGGGGAAGGCTTAATATATGAGAGAATTGGGTGGGGGTGGGTAATAAATTAAAAAAGGACTAAAACACAGAGAGAGGAAACAAAAAAAAAATTCTAAAAATATTAATCGAAGCAATAAAGGACAAGTGCTGGAATTCAACACATACTAAGATGGTTAAGGAGGTGGGCTTTAAGACATCCTTCTAACCAACGAGGGAGTTAAAAGGACATAGGGGAGTTAGAGGTCGATCCACAGGTCTTCATGACGAGTTGGCTTCGGAGAGGATTAGAGAGGAAAGGAACACACGGATAGTCTTGCATTCACTCCAAATCCTCCTACTCACATTGGGGGAGAACAATGGCTTCACACCACTCACACAATTTACAAACAATATTATTATTATTCATTTAAAGAATGATGATCATATTACAATTCTAGGCCTCTTTATATAGGCTACAGATACAAAAAAATGGAGGTATATAACAAGGAAGAAAATTAAATTGCATCAAAATGATTCAATCCATTGAATCCTATCATCTTTTGAGAATATCAGCTTCCAGAATTGTGTTGTAAAATAATTTTCCTTCTTTGTGCACGATAGTTTTCCTTTCTTGAGAAATGATGATTCTATAAAATAATATTTCTTCTTTGTACATGATGTTTTACCTACAAGATGATGATTCTGTAAAATAATCTTCTTGTTTTGTGCATGATGCTTTTCCATTTTTGTAAGATGATGATTCTTGCAATCTTCTTTTTTATTTATTTCCTTCCTTCTTCTTTATTGGTAATCTTATTAAATAAGATCATGATTGCATATGATGATGCCATGTGGAAACCCAAATCTGTCAATTGAACCTAAGCTTGAGTTAACCATCAATCCAAAGTCAATTGGACCAGCCTTTTTTCTTTCCACGTTTGTGAAATGTGACTTGATTTCCTCCATCAATTCTCCCTAGCTTGAAAGTATCCACATCTCTGATGAAGTGATGAGGTATTACTGATCGTAAAGTTTAGGGTTTGAGTTGTTGGAGTTCTTCGTTTGTGATCCATGTGGAGTCTAAACCCGATTGTCCTTTCCATTTGATAAGTAATCTCCGATATCCTCTATTACGAATCGAGACATGCTGTTTTTCCAAGATATCTTCTATTTCCTCTTTTCTCCTCTAATAGCTGGGGTATAGGTGGGGAAGGCATTATAGGTTGTGGAGTTGACAACACAAAAGGTTGGGTATTTTGGAGGCGAGGTGTAGCGTTTGGTGGTTCATTATAAGGTGTCAAATCCTCAATATTGATAACTCAGATAATGCCAAGATATGGTGGAACGTCAAGTTCATAGACATTTAAGCTAATTTTTGTAAGATTTTATAAGCATCAAAGTTTTTTGACATAAGGCTCTTTTGGTATTCCTCACAAAAACCTCTCGGGTTGAACTCTCATAGTTACCAGATCTCCCTTCTTGAATTCTTGTGACCTGCAATAAACATCTATAGTAGACTTCTCCTTTCTTGAATTTCAGTATTAGTCTTGGAGGACTCAGCAGGTTCATTAGGTCTAGCTTTTGAAGGAATAAGAATAAGATCAATAGATTTTCAAGGTTGATGTCCAAAGATGACTTCAAAAGGGCTAAGGCTAGTAGACCTATTATATATACTGTTATATGCAAACTCAGCAAAAAAGAGTACTCGGTCCCAAATGAACAGATGATCAACAACTAGATATTATAGAAGGTTACCTAGACTCCTATTAACTACCTCAGCTTGCCTGTTAGTTGGAGGTTGATATGTTGAAGTGAACTGTAAATTTGTGTTCAAAATTTTCCATGTGAGGCATCAATAGTTATCTTACATGGCATAAAGTTTGCCATCGTGCTAAATGGATCCACCACAACAAAAATGGAATCATAGCCCCTTAGGATTCATGGTAACCATGGACAAAATTCATATTAAGGTCTTCCTAAGGGGAATGAGATACAAGCAAAGGTGTATATAATCCTATGTTATGTCTTCTTCCTTTAGTCGATTGGCAAGTACAACACTGAGATATGATGTGAGCCACATCTCTCTTGAAGCTAGGATAGGAAAGCCTGTCATCAACCATGATAATGGTTTTATATTAACCAAAATGACCTGTAACCCCTCCAACATGCATTTCCCAAATAATGAACTGAACCATTGGGAATACACAAAAGAACACCCTTAAATAAGAATCTATCACAGATGATAAAATGTATGTTGTCTAATCTTGACCCTTCTAATAATGTTGAAGAGATCTTTTTAAAATAAGGAGAAGACATATAGTCATCTCATATGTGTTCAAATCCTATCACTTCAGTGGTCATAGAGTGCCAAACAAGTGCCATTTGACTCGGTGCATCAACTGATTTGTTTTTAACCCCTAGTTGGTGCTGAGACAAATGTATATTCTTAAAGGAACTCAACCCACTTAATGTGTCACGAATCCTTTTTTTTTTTGTGATTGAATGTATCGTAGGGCTTGGTGGTCTGAATATATGATGAATTCATTTGAAAACAAGTAATGTCGCCAAGCTTGGACATCCACATAAAACTCCTTATTATAGGTAGAATATTTTTGTCAGGCCCCATTTAATTTTTTTCTAAAAAATGTAATAGAACGACCTTCTTGATTAAACACTCCATCTATTCCTACCCAAAGGCATGACAAGCAAACTCAGAGATTTCAGAAAAATCTGAAAGTTGCATAATAGGTGCTTGTGTCATTTTTTTTTTTTTTAATCTTATCAAAGGAGGCAGCTTTGGTCCATTTAAATTCACCCTTCTTCATACAATTTATAAAGTCTAGAAAAATGACATGTGATTGTAGAAATGAACATTTCTTCAAGTTGATATAGAGTGTTTCCTTACCAAGGGTCTTTAGAACTCAATGAAGGTGAAGATGTTCATCCTTGGCTTTACTATAGATGAGAATGTCATCAAAATAGATGATAAGAAAATGGCCAATGAAAAGATGGAGTACTTGTGTAACCCTCATAAAAGTGCTAGATGCATTTGAAAGACCAAAAAGCATGACTAAACATTAAAAAAAACCATAGTTCACTGTGTCAACCTGTACCAGGCAGTACATATCGATCCGATAGGGGACCAACACACAAACTACCCTATACCGAACGGTCCATAACAAGGGATATCGCCTGATATGGGGTATGTATCGGCCGGAACGATTGAAATCCAACCGTTACTGACCTGTACTGGTCAATAACAATCAGATTTTGATCGATATTGTTCAATGGCAAGGATTTGTTGAATTCAAACGATCTATTTAACTGTTTGAACCAAATCTAAGAGTTTTAAAATCTTTTCTACCCTCTTAGTCTCTCCTCTTTCACTCTCTCTAACTTATCCACTCTCTCAATCACTTTCTCACTCACATATTTTTTTCACTCTCTTATTTGCACTCTTTTGAACTCCACAAAGTTACGATTTGTGAATTAGATCAAGCTTGGGAGGCTAATTAGAAAGGATTACCACCTAAGTTAGAGAAAGAACTCTCCAATCAAAAGTAGGTTTTTTTTTCTTGATTTTGATGATTTATAAGATGATTAAGCCTATTCTATATACAAAATGTCTAATAAGTTATTTGAGGTCTTTATGATGGTAGAATAGTATTAATTAGGGAATAATTAAGGCTTTTAATGTTATGATTAGCAAGGTTTGTAATTTTGTACCGTACCGGAGTTTCGGGCTCTGTTCAGTATGGTATGGTATGATATAAGTATACCGAGCGGTACATTTCAATATACCACTCAGTGTGTATATATATATAAAGTACAAAAAAAACAATGGCTCTACCTACGTGAGGAGGTTCCTTCCTTCTCCGCACGAAAAAAAAAAATCGGGAAAGGCGATGTCGCGATCCCCGAGCAAAAAAAAAAAAGAAAGGGAAAGGTAGCGACATCGCTCGGTTTCCCCACGCAAAAAAAAAACAGAAAGGGAAAGGCGACGTCGCTGAGGCGATGTCGCTTGGTTTCCCCGCACGAAAAAAAAAGGCATCACTTCACTCGGTTTCTTCTCCTGGGAAGAAGAAATCGCTTCATCCGGTGACATTGCCGAGGCTTCATCGCTGCGCCGAATCTCCAGGTTTTCCTTTTTCTTCTTCCTCTTCTTTCTTCTCCGTCACCGACCAATTTAGGAACGGAAACAGCCACAATCGATGCTACCGCCCGGTGGAGGATGGTACGTGTACCAGTCTGCCGACGGACCGGTATTATTCGAAATTAAAAACCTTAATGAGTAGTGTTTAATACTGATTTTTTCAAAATTAGACACTTAATGGGTCAAATCTTTGCATTACATACATATTATGATGATTTATATGTTTATGATGGTATAGTAGGTTTAATTAGGATTTAATTAAGTTTTTTTAATATAATAATTAGTGGTTTTAATAATGATTTAATCAAAATTTGATCAATATTGAGTCAATTCAATGTCTTTAATACCTATCAGGATGTTTGACATATTTATAGTTGTTAAAGAGGACTAATTAGGAATTAATTAATTATATTAATGTTGTGATTAGTATATTTTTCAATGTATTTAATCGAAATTTGATTCATATTGGGTCAATTAAATATCGTTAATATCTATTATATTAGAGTGGTCTATGCACCACCCTCAAACAGTGTAAACGAGACCATCGACTCCCTGGCATGGCTGCTATCGTCGGTCGAGGCACTACTGTCCATGTCGTCGCCATGTCTCCGAACTGAACGAGTTGCTGAATGCAATTGAGAAGTTGTCTTCAGACCATTGATTAGAGAGTTCTTCCTCTAAATTAGGTATTAATCCTCCCTAATTAACTTCCTAAGTTTAATCCAATTCACAAATTGTAATTTGTGAAGTGACTGAGAAAGAGATTGAGAGTATAAGAGTATGAGAAAGTGAAAGGGAGTGAAAGAGGGGAGGAAAATATTTAAAAACCCTTTCAAATAGATCTGACTGTTAGAAAGGGTCAAATCTAAGTTGTCCATCGATAACAATCAGATTTCAACCATTACTATAGTGCTTGAGTCTCATGTACATAGAATTACAACTAGCATGACAACGGAAACAAAAATAATATATATATATATATATATATATATATATATATATATATATATATATATATATATATATATATATATATATATATATATATATATATATATATATATATATATATATATATATATATGTTACCCTCACTCAGTGATATGATTTATAATATCTATGCTTCATAAATATGATAAATGATATACTTATATTTTTAGGTTTTAAAATTGAAGTACATGCTTTCCAATATAATTCACAATGTTCTACGAAAGTTGGTTAAGCATGCATAAGCATTAATGTCTACTTTAAGCATATTTTGTAGCAAATTTGCATGATCCTTCAGCACAATAAGCCAAAGTGCATTAGCGGACTTGAATACAAGGTTAAGTTATGATAATAAGTATGAATATAGTGACTAGAAGTGACGGTTAAATTTTAATCGACCTTAAGTGAATCTCAAGGCTTGAATAAGTTTGACTATTGTTAGGAGAAAAAGTCATTGACGTTTTTGTCAGCATAATGTGACCCTGATCCATATAGGTGGAGTTGTCTGAAGTGGAGAGCACCTTCTCCTGAATCGTTACCTGCAAAAAGACCGAAGTTGAGAGAATCTTCCTGAGTCGCTCCCTCCGACGCTTAAGTTAGTACCGAGGTCCACTTCTTTAGCTCTTAATCCCCATATCCAAAGTTGAGGGTGTATTTTTATACCTGACCATGAGAAGATAGAATATCTCATAAAGATTTTATATGGGATGTGATTTATAACTAACCCGAGTTGCTCCCTAAACTGTCGAGAATATTCCTATGAATATTCTGCGGGGGAGGCAATTCGTAACGATCCTGAGCTACCCCTGGACTCCCGAGAATATTCTTACGAATATTCCACAGGGTCGACAGTTCCTAATCGTTCCGAGCTACCCCATGCACTCCTAGGAATATTCTTGTGAATATTCCATAGGGGAGGCAGTTCGATAACCAACCCGAGCTAACCCCTGGATTCCTGAGAATATTCTTATGAATATTCTGCAGGGGAAATAGTTCGACAACTGACCCGAGCTATCTCTTAGATTCCTATCCACGCAAGCAAGCATGTGTCGAGTTATTTGGGCCTTTTTCCTCCCACGGGCCTTATGTGGCATTGGCATAGCGAGCGATGGCTAGTTGATTGTATATTCCCTATCATTTGTCGCCTCCAAAGGCGTACTTCGGGGCTCTTGGGTTCAAAGTGTATCGTTTGGTTTTTTTCAACACGAGAGCATTTGGGATCTCATCCTGTAGGTCGGGTTTTTACGAATTAGGTGTCTCGGGTATATTAGGCCTTGCATCTTTGTCGTGGCGGATTTTGCTTGGCGCGGGTCAAATTTTTCTCAACTTATACACCTCAAGCATCGTTTGGCCCGATCCTCCACCGTAGCGGGTTTCTCTTTACACGGGTCGGGTCTTCTTGACTCATGCATCTCGAGCACATTTCGCCTTGTGCCTCCGCTGTAATGGATTTCGCTTGGCGCAAGTTGGATTTTAATTGACTCATGCGCCTCAAGCACCATTTGACCTGATTCTCTTTACGTGGATTTTTCTTAACTCATTTGCGGATTTCTTTTTACGTGGGTCAGGTCTTTCCAACTCATGCGTCTTGGACGCATTTTGTCTTATGCCTCCGTCGTAGCAAATATTCTAGTGCAAATCGGGTCTTCCCGACTCGCGTCTCTTCGAAGTTGTCCCGAGGGGACACTAGCCTCAATCGCGGAGGGTGGCTCTATTGCAAGAAGGGGAGAGTCTGCTTTCCCTAATCGACATCTGTAATGGGAGGTAAGAGAGCATATCTGTTAGAACCCTTGCAGATTCTAAACTTGGGGTTGATCTCTTTAGGGGATCGGCCTCCTTGGAACTCTATAGGGGTTCCTCCCTCCAAGTTGCTGCTCAAAGGCTGCAGAAAAGATTCATCTATTGCTTATCAAAAGAGGAGGAATACATGGCTATTTATAGGGTTTCTAAACCTTAACTCCTAATAGGACTCCTACTCAAGACTCCTACTTCTAACCAACTCCTAATAGGACTTCTACTCAAGACTCCTAGTCCTTTACAACTCCTAATTCTTCTCTAAGAAACAACCTCCTAACCCTAGCCGACCACTTCACCTCTTTAATAGGGGTTGGCTTAGGTAGGTTTTACATGAATGTCCCTCTCAATTAGGACTTATGGACATTGTCTGTATATAAATTTTGGACATGTTATGTTTGGATTTTCCTTTTTGGTTAAATGTTAAAATTTTATACAACTGTCAAAATCATTATGTATAGGAGAAACTCTGTCGTTTTGTTTAGTACATTAAAATATTTTAATTCTAAGATTGCAAACCTTCCGCTGCATTCATATCAATAGTAGTAATAAGGATATAAAAATAGTAGTCATGCTTGTAAGGTATGGATGGAACTAGGAGTAGGGTGTTACATATTGCCACTACTTATCCGCTGAACGTCCATGTTATGCTGCCTCTCTTCTGCGGTATGGTAGCTCCTCCACCTCCTCCACTATTACCTCCTTTACCTCATTTACCTCCTCAACCTTTTCCTCTTCCTCTCTTTCTCTCTTTGCTAGTCTGACAATATCGATAAATACTAATATACATTAACACGATACATGTACAATACTAGTAGGGCACCAATTGGGATCAATATTGTTGGGATGGTACCCGACAAACATATTCATCTATGTTTTAAAGGAACTTTGAAAACCACGAACTAAATTATTTTTCAGGTTGACAATATCGATCAATACTAATCTATATTAACACAATACATGTACAATACTAGTAGGGCACCAATTGGGATCAATATTGTTGGTATAATACCCGACAGACATATTCATCCATGTTTTAAAGGAACTCTGAAAACCATGAACTAAATTATTTTTCAGGTTGAGCATATCTTTTCAAAATCAACCAATAACATGAACAAAATCATCAGAGCTAAAGTTGAATCAACATGATTTAAATTTATTATTAAAAATTTTCTGTATTTTCTTTTTTTTTTCTCTTTTTCTCCTCTTCTCTTTTGTTCCATTAAAAGAGAAGTTTATTATTAAAGTTTCAAATGTCGTAGATAAAAATGTCATTGAAATCACTTGGTAAACTAGATACTCTCAAGTCATGGTGGCAGATTTGCCATTCCCCTACCCAAAAGAATTGAAAAACTACTGTGAAATGGGCAATGGTGTCAGATATGCTCCTTATATCCTTTTTTCTTCTCCATCATTTTGTTACAATGCATAATACTATTTCATGGTCCGTAACAACAACTCCATGGTAATGGAGGGCATGCAACAAGGTGACAAGTACAGCTTTTTGTGTGCATAATGCTACATGGTCCTGTGTCAACAATTCCATAAGAATGGAGACATGCAAAAAGGTAACAAATAACTGCTAACCCTTATAAGAGTAAAAACATGTGTTGTTACCAAGCCTTCATGATCCATTTGTGAAAAATTAATATTAGAGTGCAGTAATATGAAACATAAAACAACTAAAGAAAGAAAGTAAAAGAATCAAATATTTTGTATGAATCATCACATAAGATCATACCAAATTAGCATCAAGAGGAGGCGGATAATTTTCAGCAACAGTATCAATCCAGCTAAATATCATATTGTGATACCCATAGGGCTTTCCAGACATGCTCCGAGCATAATCCCATGCTGCTGTTTCATTGAATATTGCATGCAAATCTTGATGTAAAGGCAGCAGAGCTATATGAGGGCTAGAATTATCCTTCAATGCCAAGTCCCACCACTCATCCCATGGAATTACCACAATGATCTCCTCTCCCTGTCATGATACCATAAACTTAACTGGAGACCTATGCATATTAATGATTGACTGATCGTTTTGGAAACTGCCAGAGTTAAGACAACTGTATGCTACATAACAATGTCAGGGAAAAGTTTAAAGTAGGATATGACTAAACTTGAACACATTAAGTATCTCTTTTACTCTATAATCAAAATGTTAGAAACATATTTATCCAAAGAATAAAGAATTAAAGTGTGTTCTTTTAAGTACCTTGTCATTTTCATGTCCAGATTCTCCAACCCAAAGATTACCCATGGCATCCTTTAAGCAAACTGCTGTATGCCCAGCGAATGCACCGGTCACCCATTTTTCTAATGTCTCAAAACCACCCCAACGACCACGTATCTTTGATACTGCTAGGAAGTCACCAGAATGAACATCTTCCACTCTAATTGTAGCCTGATGAGGTTGAGAACGCCTCTGAAAAGTGGCATCCATATGCTTCTCTAAAAATGCTATATTTGCATTCTGACCCCAGCCAGTGTTCGAAAAAAGAGGTAAAACATCAATCAGAGAGAGCAAAGTTCCAAGCATCCCTGACGGCATAAGAAATACAGAAATACCATGTTGTTTTACCTGGAAATTGTTAAGATACAGTTATAAATTTTCTCAGAAAGAAGGAAACAAAACAAACAATAAATCAAAATATACATATTCCATTTCTGCTGGCTCTTCCCATGACGTTATCACTAGTGTGTGTTCTCGAGCAGAGAAGTAGTAATCCCACATTATCCTGTATGGTGTTGCAAATACATAGAGATCCATACATGTCCAGCTATGTGCTGCATCCGTCTGCAAAAGAAGAGGCACGAAAATTAACATCTATAAGGGACACTCTCAAAGAAGGTACTGTAGCAAAACCAATAACGTTAATGTATGGTATTCAAAGAGTTCCGCGTTCACAGCATAAACTCATTTAATTTAAAAATTGTATTGGTATCTCTAGAAAACTTATAGCCACTCTAAATGCTTAATTAATCCATAGACAAATGAAATTAAATAACAAATTAGTTTTTTGAAACTAAAGTTTTAAGGGATTTACTATGGATATCCATCCCTATAGGAAAATCTATAGTGAAAAAGATTAGGCAATAACAACTAAGTGTATTACCTAAGAGAAGTACATAAATCACAAACCACTGTTTTCATGGGGCCATTCAAATTCAAGGACAAGATTCCAGCTTCACAATCATCATTGGTTCAGAATTGCCAGACCGTTCTTAAGAATGTTACGCAATCTGCATTAAAATTAACTAAAAATACAAGGTTCCAAAATTGAAAATTGTACATCCAAAGATGATACTATTCATTGATATACACTTAAATCCAAAGATGATAGTTCTTTTTTGTGAACATCAATGCCACTCTCTGCAGTCTTTACATGCAAAGAAATTGATCTAAAGAGAAACAATCTCACATGGAAAATAGTCAAAGCTTTTTTGGACATTCAAGAATCAACTCAAAGAAAGCTAAATTTTGAGCATTAACTATAACTTTTTATACTTCATAAACCATCATTTCTGTGGGTCTTATCTAATGTTTAGATATTAGAGCTTAAAAGAAAGGGATATATAACACATAGAGTCCATGCTCTGTTATCTTTCCATTTTGAAGCTCAAGATATCTTTTCAAATATTTGATAACCACAGAGCCAATTTTCTCAAATTACAAGTAAAAAAATTAAAAATTAAAACCACACAACCAGAAACCTCTAACATTTATTATTTAACTCTGCCATAAAATAACTGAAGTCTACTTGCCCATCTAAGATTTACAAATATCCAATCAACTAAGATCCAACTTCAGAGGCATTCCATGAATGAAATTCCTATCAGATAATACTGCATTTCAAGCAGGTAGAACTGTGCTCATCATTTCCTTCTGGAGATGGACTCTTGTGTTCCATTCTCTCCTACACCAAGTTAGAAGTCCTTGAACCAGAAAAACCTTCTCCATACTGGATCAGGCCTGCTCCTCTCAACTCAAACCAAGGACTGTGAGCTATATCAGAGCTAAAGCATATCAGGTCTCTACCAAAAGCATTTCACCTCCACAAGTGGTCAGCCTGGGTGGTTTTAGGCAGAATTGACCCAGCGCTAAGTTGAACTGGGGTTTAATCATTAGAAAAAGGCAAGAATGGAATAGAAGTGGATAACATAAAAAGGATAACAAAAGGTGGAAATTTTGCTGTCTCCTTTTACAAACTTGAAAGAAAAAGAAAATTTGTAAGGTGTAATTTTGGAGAATAAAAGGTCATAAGCAATCCAAAAGCTTTAATATAACAAACCATATAGATGAGACTTTTGTGAATCTTTGAAGCTTGTTGGCTGATTCTATTTTTTCCTGACCTCCTGATTCCTCCAAACTATGGTAATAATATAGAAAAGCAGCCTTGAGTTGTCATATAACTACTTCATGACATAAAGGCAGTTGCTATGAGAAAAAGCAATACAAATTCATGATCCATATGCTTGATCAGTCATTCATCTGAACCAGGGAACTTAGGAATGACAACGGATTTTAGGCTCAAAAGGCGACTCGATTTATTTCAGCCATGTAAAAAATCCATCAAACCTAGGTTCTCAAATGAATTTAGGTCTTGCAATTAAAAAAAAAATCAGTATTAGGATTTCATCATCAGGCTCACATCATAAATCCAATTGGAGGTCATATATATTATTTATAGGATATTATATTTTATCTTATGAACAATCAACAATATTAGCACATATGTTAATTTATGTCCATTTAGTGTGTTTATCTAGAAACTTTAGTTGTCTTGATAACTTAGTGATTAAATACAAACTAGTTTTGTTGCTACTCTTATGGAACTAATGTTCGATGATGCACATTGTGAACTTTGTAATAGGAAACACACAATCCAACTCGTTCATACTAGTCAGTTCAATAGGTAGTTGGGAAGACTTGTGTTGGGATCAGTCTTACTGGGTTCAAGTTGGGACAGCTTTGGAAAACATCTCATACTTTGTAAATGAGTTTGTGACATATATGGGTGGAATCAAACCGTTGTCACTCCATAAGAGTAGTACTTAGCTATCATAGAAGCTGCAAATAAGATCCAAACAAACCTTTTCTTTAAAGACATATTAATCATTAGATGGAAGATATATAAATTTATTGGGAATTTATTTGCCAACGGCCACCTGTAAGAGTAATGCAAGATGATACAGCAACAACTTCACAATGTCCGTACATGTACCTGACTGTAACGAGACTTGATGATCGGATGTTCTTATTAACCAAGAATCTGATTCAATTGCTAGCAAAAGAATGAAGTAACAGGAATTTGCCTTAAGATGTAGGATCCCGCCATTGAGGCTGCTCTCGTTGCCGCCTCCACTGACATGCTCGGTGAAGTCAAGCCGTGCTTCATTCTCGAAGAAGCAGGCGCCCTTCCAACCGACGGTTCCGGCACCGGGGACAACGGATCCGACAAAGGACGGTAGGAGATCGACAGCGCTGTGGAGGTTGTTCATGACCGGCCAGGAAATCTGGTGGGGAAGGATGGGGAGCACGTCCTTGACGCGGAAGGGAACTTTGAGGGCGGCTGCAACTGAGTCGGCCAGCCCGAACCCTTGCGCTAACCCTAGCCATAGGAGCAGCCAGAGGGATCGAACGCCCCCGGTGGAGGAGACGGTCGCCGCCATGGGAGGAGAGGGTTTCCCTCAGGGATCTGCTGTCTTCCTTTCCGCCGTGGAATTTCCACCAAGGGGAATTATAGTGAGCAAAATATGGAGACCGTTTGATCGACGATGGGCAGTACCCTACGGTCATTACGTTAGGGAGGCAGTTGAGCCACGGAGACGATGACGAAGTTAGTTTTTTAAATGTGTTACTGTTACATAACATCAAGATGATATCATCTTTGAAAAGGTCTGCTTTATGAAAATAGAAAAAAAAAAAAAAAGTCGTTTAAACTCATTAAGGTAGCCAAAAAAATTGTTTTACATAAATATCCTTCCAAAGCTTCTATATAACATATTTGCCCCTCTACATTTCAATATCCCATAAATATCCTAAAAAGTCTTTTTTTTTTTTAAGTACATATAGACGTTTTCGTCAGTGAAAAGTTTTTGGACGAATTCCTTGATTTTTTTTATTTTTTTTATTCAAAATATTTTTTTTTTTTCAAATGATGTTCTTGTTTCGAATAACGTAGAAAATATCTCTTACCCAACTAATAAATGCACTTATCCAAGTGGATGGATTGGCCTTAACCATAGCATAGTTTTATCTATAAGGTGAGTGAACTCACTATAGTGTTTAAGGTTAAGAGTCTATTTGAATTATTTATAGTGGTTTTTAAGTAAGTTTTATGGTATTTTTATCATAATGATCAAAATACTATAACATATTATTATTTTTATTTAGGTAACATTAATTAAAATTATTATAAATACCATTTAAATCTTAGTATGATATATCAAATGATTTTTAGTGTGTTAATATTTTATTTGGCTTATAGTGTTTTCATATAACGTTATAGTATTTTTGTTGAGATGTTGAAAATATTATAAAATTATTACAAAACATCGTAAGTAATATCATATTATTCTTATTTGCTCGTCGTTGTGGGTAGACCATTATAATACTGAATTTTTATATTTAAAGTTGATTTGGTTGAGTTTAGGAGTTTATATGAGACATTAATAATCTTTTCGAGTAGGTTTTATAATTTTTTATTATATAATCAAAATATTATAACAAACCAACTTTGGATGCATGATCAAGGACGATCAAGTAGAAGTTGGAACCAAACTCTAATTATATCACGTCCCCCAAATTTAAGAGGTATGATCATATTTTAAATCGATAATATTAAAATTCAATAATAATCCAATCCAATATCCAAACTAATATTTAAAGATACTGAGAAATATTTAATGTTATTCACATCCATAATTTTATAATTTATAAAATCTATGCAGTTTAAAATCATATACCACATCACTCATGAACCATAAAATCTGAAACCAATTTATCAAAACAATAACTACCTCATAAATTCACAAGTGAGAAATTTTATATAATCACAAAATCAATATTTACCAAATGTTCATATCATTATATAAATTAAACTTAATATTCCAAAATTCATGAGAGGTCCTTTAAACTTTTACAAAACTCATAAGTTCAGATTTTTCATCAATATTTCATTAGACACACAAGTGTACTTATATAACAAAAACATATCAACTACTAAAGATTTGTTCTAAAATCTTCTAGCTTTCTATTGCTTCAATCCAATTTAAGTATTTTAGCAAGCAACAAGCTATCTTGAAAAAATTTATATAGCAACAAAGTGAGCATACTAAGCTCTGCAAGCAACTAACACATCCATGGCATCTATGGCAAAAGATGACAGTTTCAAACAAACAAAGTATCAAAATACACGGCAGGGATACAAAAATTCATAGATAGGCACTTATCGAATGCAGAATTATAATGTTATCTCATTCGAAGAATGTTTTATTTATAACAAAGGAGTAAAGATTAATTGGAGTATATCATTGATATAAGGAGTATTTTGAGGCATATCAATAGTGTATAAAATGTTAGCATATCGATAGCATATCAAACATTTCAGAATATATCAATAGTATATAAAATATTTCAGAACATATCAATAACAAATAAAATATTTCGGAATATATCAATGGCGTATGAAATGTTTCGGAGCATATCAATGACATATGAAATATTTCGGAGCATATCAATTGTGTATGAAAATTTTCAAAACATATCAATGACGTATGAAATATTTTGGAGCATATCAATGGCTTATGAAATGTTTCGGAGTATATCAATGGCATATGAAATATTTCGAAATATATCAATGGTGTATAAAATGTTTCGGAATATATCAATACATATGAAATATTTCGGAGCATATTAATAACGTATGAAATGTTTCAGAATATATTAATAATAAATGAAATATTTCGGAGCATATCAATGACGTATGAAATGTTTTGGAGCATATCAATAGCATATAAAATATTTCGGAGCATATCAATGGCATATGAAATGTTTCGGAACATATCAATGGCATATGAAATATTTCGGAGCATATTAATGGTGTATGAAATGTTTCGGGACATATCAATGGCATATGAAACATTTCAGAGCATATCAATGGTGTATGAAATGTTTTGGAGCATATCAATTGCATATGAAATATTTTGAAGTATATCAATGGTGGATAAAATGTTTTAAAGCATATCAAAGATATATAAATATTTCGGAGAATATCAAAGAACAAATATGAAACATAAGCTCAAATGTCACATTTGATGTTGTGTTCATTTATTCTTATCCAAAGCATATATATAGAAGCATATAATTAAAGCTTTGTATATCATATCAAATGCATTAAAGGTGAAGTAGGATTCTAAACATAATCTCAAATATCTGGGAGCGTCATCCATCCACGTCTCGATGAAGCCAGAGGGGGCCAGCAAAGCATCACGGGCTCTAACACCCTTTACCATTTTTGGCAAAAGTCCAGATAATCTCTTTACTGTTGAATCTCGGATTTTGATGATGAAGTCAATTGTCATTTATTATCTAATCTATATGTTGAGATAAGTGTGCAGGATTAACTACGATGAAAATAAGATATGCAGCAGGAGTTGCGCTGGAGTCAAGACAATGATCACGTTGGGAGTTCGAGAGTTCGATGGAAGTTCGGACAGTCGTTGGAGGTTCTACGGGAACAAATCCGAGAAGTCCATGAGCTTGCCAAAGAAGCTCGTCGGAACTCGCCAAGTGGATCGTCGCAAGTCCAGGAGTTTGCCGGAAGTCCGCAGGAGCATCACCGAGGGTTCATCGAATGATCGACGGAAGTTCACCGGAAGCTCGCCGGAAGAAGCGATTGATGCACCGGAGCAAGTTGCAGTAAATATCTTAGGAAATATCGTAGTTAGCATAATAATTAAGTTGGAAATGGGAGGTGATCCCATTAACTTAATCTTGGGGCAATTGGGCCCCTGAAAAACCCAAATTGGGCTGAATGGATCAACCCATTCGGACCCTGATTACTGCCAGGCGGTTCAACCGCCTCGGTCAGGCAGTGGCACCGCCTGAGCTCAGTCTTCGAGCTCTGGCAGGAGGTGCAACCGCCCCTGACAGAGGTGGCACCGCCTGGGCTCGATCTCCGAGCTCTGGCTGAGCGGTGCAACCGCCTTAGTTAGGAGGTGGCACCGCCTGAGCTTAGTTTTCGAGCTCTGGCAGGAGGTGCAACCGCCCCTGACAGGAGGTGGCACCGCCTAGAGGCTTAGTCTTCGAGCTATGCCAGGCGGTGCAACCGCCAAATCCCGAAATTCCGGGAATTGACAGTTTTGAGCTCCAAATTCAAACTGGATTGGGGCCTATAAATACCCCACCCTTTCAGCACTGAAAGGGTACCCTGAAACCATTGAAATTCTGATTTTACTTTGTGATTTTTAGAGCTCAAAAGTGTTGTATGAGTTGAAAGTTATATTTCCTCTTTTCTTCCAAGTTCTAATCTGTTAAGAGAGGAAAGGAAATTCTGTAAGGATTGTCTCTTAAGCCCGTCAAAAGGAGTGAAACTGTAAAAGGGTGGTTGGCCTTCGCCTATTGAAGGAAGGCCTCTAGTTGACGTCGGTGACCACGTCGGTGGAGGAAGCCAAAAGTGGAGTAGGTCAAGATTGACCGAACCACTCAAAATCTTGGTTTGCATTTACTTTGAGCATCTTATCTTTACTGCAAACCTCCTCAATAGCTTACTGCCTTCTGTGCTTTTACGAACGTGTTTCAAAGTTCAGTGTTTTCCGAATCAGCGTTTAGACGCAAATCGGTTTTATCGTACTAACATCATATTTCAGTTTGCGCTTACGTTCTGATTTCAATCATAACTGCAAATTGCCTTTATATCTTTGCTTTAATTGCATCTCGCTTCATCTCAAGTTAAAGTGGTTTATGAATCGGCTTTCATACCGAAATCGCTTTTATCGTACGAACGTCGTATTTTAGTTTGCGCTTATATTCAGATTTTCATCATAACTGCAAACTGCCTTCATAGATTTACTTTAACGTCATCTCGCTTGATCTTAAGTTAAAGTAATCTTAGAATCGGCTTTCACACCGAAATCACTTTTATCGTACGAATGCAGTTTTAATCGTAGAAAGATTTCCGCTGCACTAATTCACCCCCCCCCCCTCTTAGTGCTCTTGATCCTAACAATTGGTATCAGAGCGGGGTTAACTCTCAAATGGATTAAAACCCAAGAGAGATGGCATACGCCGGAAACCAAGAGGGCCATTCTATTACACGTCCACCCATGTTCAATGGGACGGACTACACCTATTGGAAGACCCGAATGAGGATCTTTCTTATTTCTATGGATTTTGAACTTTGGAATCTTGTCGAAAATAGATTTTCTAAGTCTTCTCTTCCAATGATCGATTGGAATGAATTGGAGAAGAAGGCTTTCGCTCTTAATGCAAAGGCTATGAATGCCTTATTTTGTGCACTTGATAAAAACGAGTTCAACCGTGTTTCAGTTTGTGAAACTGCATTTGATATTTGGCACATACTCGAAGTGACTCATAAAGGCACAAGTAGAGTGAAAGAGTCAAAAATCAATCTTTTGTTACATTCTTTGGAACTTTTCCAGATGAAACCGAGTGCGACTATTGGCGACATGTTTACCCGTTTCACGGATGTCGTCAACGGTCTAAAAGGACTCGGAAAAAGTTTTTTGGATCTTGAGCTCGTAAATAAGATTCTAAGATCCCTTCCTAAGAGTTGGGATCCTAAAGTCACTGCTATTCAAGAGGCGAAAGATCTAAACAACTTCCCTCTTGAAGAACTAATCGGGTCATTAATGACCTACGAGATGACTTACAAAGCTCATGAAGAGCAAGAAGACATCCTTCCAAAGTACAGGAAGGATATGACACTTAAAACTTCAGAAAACCACTTGAGAGAAAACTCAAGTGATGAGGACTGTGACGATGACTTAGCACTTCTAACAAGAAAATTTAAAAAAATTATTAAAAGAAACAAGTTTAAGAATGACACAAAAAATAAACTTGAACCCAAAAAGGACCAAGTCATTTGCTATGAGTGCAAAAAGCCGGGACACTACAAGAGTGATTGTCCCTAAGTCAAAAAGAGAACATCAAAGAAGAAGGCGCTCAAAGCAACATGGGATGATTCGAGCGCATCCGAAGAAGAGGAGTCCAACACCGAGCAAGTTGCTCATTACGCCCTAATGGCCATCGGAGAAGAGGTAACGGATTTAATTGATGCAGATTTACCTTATCATGAATTATTAAATGCTTTCCATGAATTATTTGATGAATGTAAGACAATTAGTAGAAAATATAAATTGCTAAAAAAGGAGCATGATAGTCTTACTTATAATTTTGATAAGTTAAAAGCTGAATATCATGATAGTTTAGGCTTATGCATAAAATGCCATGATCTAGAAACTCTCCAAAAGGAAAACTTGCTACTTAAGGACACCTTAAAAAAATTCGAGGTTGGTAGCAAGTCATTGAACATGATCCTTGCAAACAAGGGTCACGTCCCCAAAAGAAGTGGAATTGGATTTGTGAGAAGTCCTCACCAAAATCTAACCACCTTCATAAAAGGCCCCATCTTACATGTTCGACACAAAAGCAAATACAACTTTTGTTGCAAACTTGGACACAAAACGCATTATTGTCCATTCAAGAAAATTAGTCCGAATAAATTAATTTGGGTCCCTAAAGGAACAATGATAAATTCTATGCAACATAATAAACAATGTAGATCTATTTTTGAGGCACCCAAAAGCAAATGAGTACCTAAAAATCATCCTTTTTTTGTAGAAACCTATACCATCGCAAGCTAGGAGCAAGAGATGGTACCTTTATAGTGGATGCTCAAGGCATATGACCGGAGATCCATCTCAATTCTCTAAGCTCACTAGCATAGACGAAGGCTATGTCACCTTCGGAGACAACAACAAGGGTAAAATCGTTGGCAAAGGAACCATAGGTAACAAATCCAACTTCTTTATTGAAGATGTTTTGTTAGTTGATGGTTTAAAACATAACCTCTTGTGCATTAGTCAATTATGTGATAAAGGATACATTGTCAGATTCGAATCTAATGCTTGCATTATTGAAAAACCACACAAAAACATGTCTATGATTGCATTAAAACAAAATAACGTATACACTATTGACATCAATGATTTGTGTAATGAAATGTGTTTTTCGGTTTTGAATGAGGATGCTTGGCTATGGCATAAAAGATTAGGTCATGCTAGCATGAAACTAATCACTCAAATATCATCTAAAGAACTTGTAAGAGGAATTCCTCATATCAAGTTCATCAAAGATAATGTATGTGATGCTTGCCAATTAGGTAAACAAATTAAGGTTAGTTTCAAATCTAAGAATAAAATAAGCACCTCTAGGCCCTTACAATTGATCCATATGGACTTGTTCGGACGAATCTCTACATCAAGTCTAGAAGGTAGCAAATACGCCTTCGTCATTATGGATGACTATAGCAGATATACATGGACCTACTTCTTAAAACAGAAAAATGAATGCTTTAGATATTTTACCAAGTTTTGTAAACTTGTTCAAAATGAAAAGGGTTCCATGATTTCGTTAATTAGAAGTGATCACGGTGGAGAATTTCAAAACCATGATTTCCAAGAATTTTGTGAACTCAATGGATACAACCATAATTTCTCTACTCCAAGAAATCCTCAACAAAATGGAGTAGTAGAAAGAAAAAATCGAAATTTACAAGAAATGGCAAAACCATGTTGAATGAACATAGCCTACCTAAATATTTTTGGGCCGAAGCTGTAAACACCGCATGCTATATTTTGAATAGAGTTTTAGTAAGACCCTTACTCACCAAAACTCCTTGTGAGTTATGGAACAACAAAAAACCCAATGTTTCATATTTTAAAGTCTTTGGGTGTAAGTGTTTTATCTTGAATGAAAAAGATAACTTAGGAAAATTTGATGCTAAATCCGATGAAGGAATCTTTCTTGGTTATTCTTCGGTTTCTAAAGCTTTTCGTATCTTCAATAAAAGAACATTAATTATTGAAGAATCTATTCATGTTGTTTTCAATGAGATTTTCGAAATCAGGAAAAACGATTTTGATGATGATGTTAATTTTGATTCCTTGAATTTAAATGAAACCCCGTCTCAAACTAGCAACTTGGATGCATCCACTTTCGAAACATCCTTACCCAAGGATTGGAAGTATGTAGATGCTCATCCTAAGGAGCTAATCTTAGGAGACACATCAAAGGGGATTCAAACACGATCTTCTCTTAAAATTTTTTGTGTCAACGCCGCTTTTCTCTCCCAAATTGAACCCAAACGTGTTGACGAAGCCATGAAAGATGATTCATGGATTATCGCAATACAAAATGAATTAAATCAATTTAAGAGAAATGAGGTGTGGAAGCTTGTTCCTAGGCCAAATGACCATTTAGTTATTGGTACTAAATGGGTCTTTAGAAACAAGCAAGATGAAAATGATATCATGGTTAGAAACAAGGCTAGATTAGTGGCTAAAGGTTTCAACCAAGAAGAAGGTATCGATTACGAAGAAACCTTCGCTCTTGTGGCTCGATTAGAAGCCATAAGGATGCTCCTTGGCTACGCTAGTAGTAATAATTTTAAGCTGTTTCAAATGGATGTTAAAAGTGCTTTTCTTAATGGTTTTATTTCTAAAGAAGTCTATGTTGAACAACCTCCTGGATTTGAAAATTATAGCCTCCCTAATCATGTGTTTAGATTAACTAAAGCTCTCTATGGTTTAAAACAAGCTCCGAGGGCTTGGTATGAAAGACTTAGTTCTTTTCTTATTGAAAATAATTTCATAAAAGGCAAGGTTGATACTACATTATTCATCAAGAATTTTGAAAATGATTTTCTCATTATTCAGATTTATGTTGATGATATTATCGTTGGTTCTACGAATGAATCTCTTTGTGAATCTTTTGTTAAAACTATGAGTCTTGAATTCGAAATGAGTTTAATGGGAGAGTTAACATTCTTCTTAGGTTTACAAATCAAACAACTAAGCAATGACATCTTTATTAGTCAAACTAAATATGCTATGAATTTACTAAAAAAGTTTAATATGAATAACTCAAAAGCTATTAACACTCCTATGAGCACCTCCACTAAGTTAGAAATTGATGAAAGTGGAGAAAGCTTCGATCAAAAAACTTATAGGGGTATGATAGGAAGTTTACTTTACCTCACTGCAACTAGACCAGACATCATGTTCAGTGTAGGACTTTGTGTTAGATTTCAATCAAACCCTAAGATATCTCATCATAAAGCAGTTAAAAGAATACTTAGATATCTTAATGGTACCACAAATCTAGGATTATGGTACCCAAAATCAGAGAATCTTGAGTTAATTGCTTATGCTGATGCAGACTTTGCTGGATGTAGACTAGTTAGAAAAAGCACATCAGGAACATGTCAATTTTTAGGACATGCCCTTGTTTCCTGGTCATCTAAGAAACAAAATTCGGTTGCACTATCAACAACTGAAGCTGAATATATTGCAGCAAGTGCATGCTGTGCACAAGTTATATGGATGAAAAATACCTTAGAAGATTATAAAGTTCATCTTAAAAATATTCCCATTAAATGTGATAACACAAGTGCAATATGTTTAACAAAGATTCCTATACAACACTCAAGAACAAAACATATTGATATTAGGCATCACTTTATACGAGATCATGTTACTAATCATGATGTAATTATAGAGTTCATTGGCACTAAACATCAACTAGCTGATATTTTTACAAAACCTCTAAATGAAGAACAATTTGATTTCATAAGAAGAGAATTAGGAATGTTGATGTGTCCGAATACATAAACTTATTGAAATTATTTTTCAGACTTTATTGATTGATTGATCAATTTCACTTAATTGCTATGATGATTTTACACAATTACATGTTAGAAATTATGTGTATGAATATAAAAATTTCTATGATGATAAGCATGTTTTGTCTTCATGATCATATTTGAAAATCAATAGCACAGTCTCGTCCAAATGCATGAAAGTCTTAATTTCGTTTTCGGATTCTCTTAAAAATCGGAGTTTCTCGATACATTATCCTCTTCCGGACTTAATAAAGCATATGTCATAACAAGTTTAATTCTCATCATTGTTGACATATGAAATACATCTCTCATACACCTATGTGAAGAATATTCTTTAAAGAAATGGATTTAATAAAATGATTTCTAATTATATGAATGATAGTGTTTTTACTAACAAGGATTCGTTTCTAATACATATCTTGATCCTTGTGAAAATGAAGCAAGATTTAATCTCTCATCAACTTTAACTTCATTTAAAGTAAACTCACAAATAGATGGTGGAAATACGGGGTAAAAACAGAATTGATATCTACATGTCATGGTTGCATAATTGACTCGCTATTGAAAATGACATGAACCTAGTAAAGGCATCACACTTATGCTTAAAATTCGCTTATATTGTTCTCCTGGTATCACAATTACCATGCTTTTTGTTGATGACAAAGGGGGAGAAATATATGAGTATTAATGCCATGCTTGCATTATGCCTTATTTGTATTATGTAATGATATCAAAATCTTACTTTGCAGTTTTACATGTTGATATCTTATAATATGATGAATTGCTACTATTACCATCATTCAAACTTGTAATGTAAAATTTGAAAATGAATGTCAAGCCTTGACATCATCTTCAGAGAGATACATCATGATGGGAATCATGATGGGAGTATTGATAAGTTTAAATGATTTTAACTTATCAATATGTCTCTTGAATTCAAGAATGACTTATCTCAAGTATGGCATATAGACAGGGGGAGTTAAGGTTAACTCCATTATCAATTGATTGTCATCATCAAAAAGGGGGAGATTGTTGAATCTCGGATTTTGATGATGAAGTCAATTGTCATTTGTTATCTAATCTATATGTTGAGATAAGTGTGCAGGATTAACTACGATGAAAATAAGATATGCAGCAGGAGTTGCGCCGGAGTCAAGACAATGATCACGTTGGGAGTTCGAGAGTTCGACAGAAGTTCGGACAATCGTCGGAGGTTCTGCGGGAACAAATCCGAGAAGTCCATGAGCTTGCCAAAGAAGCTCGTCAGAACTCGCCAAGTGGATCGTCACAAGTCCAGGAGTTTGCCGGAAGTCCACAGGAGCATCACCGAGGGTTCATCGGATGATCGACGGAAGTTCGCCAGAGGCTCGCTGGAAGAAGCGATTGATGTACCGGAGCAAGTTGCAGTAAATATCTTAGGAAATATCGTAGTTAGCACAATGATTAAGTTGGAAATGGGAGGTGATCCCATTAACTTAATCTTGGGGCAATTGGGCCCCTGAAAAACCCAAATTGGACCGAATGGATCAACCCATTCGGACCCTGATTTCTGCCAGGCGGTTCAACTGCCTCAGTCAGGCGGTGGTACCGCTTGAGCTCAGTCTTCGAACTCTGGTAGGAGGTGCAACCGCCCTTGACAGAGGTGGCACCGCCTGGGCTCAGTCTCCGAGCTCTGGCTGAGCGGTGCAACTGCCTCAGTCAGAAGGTGGCACCGCCTGAGCTCAGTCTTCGAGCTCTGGCAGGAGGTGCAACCGCCCCAGTCAGGCGGTGCAACCGCCAGATCCCGGAATTTCGGGAATTGACAGTTTTGAGCTCCAAATTCAAACTGGGTTGGGGTCTATAAATACCCCACCCTTTCAGCACTGAAAGGGTACCCTGAAACCACTGAAATTCTGATTTTACTTTGTGATTTTTAGAGCTCAAAAGTGTTGTATGAGTTGAAAGTTCTTCTTCCTCTTTTCTTCCAAGTTCTAATATGTTAAGAGAGGAAAGGAAATTATATAAGGGTTGTCTCCTAAGCCCGTCAAAAGGAGTGAATCTGTAAAAGGATGGTTGGCCTTCGCCTATTGAAGGAAGGCCTCTAGTTGACGTCGGTGACCTCGTCGGTGGAGGAAACCAAAAGTGAAGTAGGTCAAGATTGACTGAACCACTCTAAATCTCG
Organism: Musa acuminata AAA Group; assembly: GCF_036884655.1. Taxonomy (NCBI): domain Eukaryota; kingdom Viridiplantae; phylum Streptophyta; class Magnoliopsida; order Zingiberales; family Musaceae; genus Musa; species Musa acuminata. Next base: position 696,327 of record NC_088336.1, on the reverse strand, counting down.
GTTTGCATTTACTTTGAGCATCTTATCTTTACTGCAAACCTCCTCAATAGCTTACTGCCTTCTGTGCTTTTACGAACGTGTTTCAAAGTTCAGTGTTTTCCGAATCGGCGTTTAGACGCAAATCAGTTTTATCATACTAACATCATATTTCAGTTTGCACTTACGTTCTGATTTCCATCATAACTGCAAACTGCCTTTATATCTTTGCTTTAACTGCATTTCGCTTCATCTCAAGTTAAAGTGGTTTACGAATCGGCTTTCATACCGAAATCGCTTTTATCGTACGAACGTCGTATTTCAGTTTACGCTTATATTCAGATTTCCATCATAACTGCAAACTGCCTTCATAGATTTACTTTTACGTCATCTCGCTTGATCTTAAGTTAAAGTAATCTTAGAATCAGCTTTCACAACGAAATCGCTTTTATCGTACGAACCCAGTTTTAATCGTAGAAAGATTTCCGCTGCACTGATTCACCCCCCCCCCCCCCCCTCTTAGTGCTCTTGATCCTAACATTTACCATTTCTAGCAAAGGTTCATATAATTTCATAAATGTCATAGTATAAAAGGGCATTATGAACAATAAAATTAGTACATAACAAAAACATATATGGAACAACGGAATGCATATGCGTATATGAAATATTACGATACAAATATAAACTTTATATAATAGATTCATGTATATAAATAATTGAAGGACAAGAGTATACAAGATTTTAAAGCAATAATGTAAAGCTCAATTAAATTAAGAATTTTAGTCAAAATTAATTTTCAAAAGAGATGAAACAAGAATAGGCAAAATTGACAAAAGCTTGACTCTAGCAAAATTTAAGAGGCATGTTTCATGAACTATTTGAATCACCAATTATGCTCCAATTTGCACAAACTAGGTGTCATTCAAAAGATGTATTAATTTAGTTTTAGATAAATTAAGTTTTATATGAATTAAAGTTTCTAACAAAGAGTTATAAATAGTTTAGTAACCAAAGATCAGACAACATTATTTCTATTTTGCAGAATTCAGAAAGTTAATTAGAATAGATACTTCAACAGGTATTTATGCTCCAAATCTTTTAAATTATCTATGCACTTATAAGTCTAATTTTTAATAAATTATATTTTATATAAATTAGAGTTTTTAACAAAGAGTTATAAGCAAAAGAGTACTAAAAGGTCAGGACCAATAATCTTTATTTTACAGATTTCATAAGGTTAGTTGAAATAATAGTTTGAATATGTAATTAGACTCCAAATTTGTTAATATTAGTATCAAAAGAAAGACTATGAGTCTATTTTTGGATGAATTTAGTTTTTCCTAAATCAAAGATTGATAAAGAAAGTTAGGGCTAGAACAATGCAGAAAGGTCAAATCTCGAAAAATTTCATATTCACAGTTTTTTTCCGAAACGATAGAAATATCATGTACGAAGCCAAAATCTTTCAAATTTTTTAGAATTAAGATGAAATCAGAGATCAAGATTATTATGAAATGGGATTAAAACACTTGGCTTAGAAAATTTTAATTCCCAAATGTGGGGGAATTTATGCAAAACCTCAAGCTAAAACAAAGCTTCTCCTTCTTCTATTTCAATTCCTCTTCCCTTCTCTTCTCAAGCTTACGCTAGTTGTATCAAGTATTCCTACTTTGTTAAGTTTTCCTTTAGTTTTTCCTCTAATTACTTAGGTTTGGCTAACATAAGAGTTGTAAGGTGGTAAGCATGCATAAAAGAAGCTTATGTGTCATCCATAGAACAAATATAGGTGGCACCATCCTTAGGTTAGCTAGTGACACATGTCCTCTATTTTTTTTTAAACTTAATATGAATCTTTCACAAATCATATCCAATTGCTATGATTCATATTTAGGTCCCTAGCAATAAACTTTGATATAAAATTATTTAATATAAAAGAATTATTAAATAATTCTCATATTTATAAATAGGTCCTTACATTACAAACAAGCCTTTGCAAAATTTTACAAAAATAGGGATGTTACACTTTTCCCTCTTTAAAAGAAAATTTTAGTCCTCTAAATTTGTCATACCTCCTTTGATAAAAAGATAAGGATAAACTTTCATTCCTCAAGCATATTAAACGTAGATCTTATAGTTATCCTTCTTTAATTTATTGAATGAGATCATATTGCACTTGGATGGAGGCCATTAATATCATTGAGTCTTGCCCTTTTCTCATAATATTCAAATCATAATTTTCTTCTAATAACTACCAGTACTTCATAGTCGCTATAAAACTTATAGATTTTCTACTAAGTATATCAACTACAACATTAGCTTTACTTGGATGATAATGGATTGTATAATCATAATCCTTTAGAAGTTCTATTTATCTCTATTGCCTCATGTTTAACTTTTTTTAAGTAAAAATATACTTTAAAATCTTATGATCAGTAAAGATTTCAAATGTCCGCCTATACAAGTAATACCTCCAAACCTTTAGAGCAAAAATAATTACTGTCAATTTCAAATCATGAGTTGAATAATTTAATTTATAACTCTTTAGTTGTCTAGAAGCATAAGCAATTACTTTCCTTTCTTACTATTAGTCATAGTGCCCTACAAGTCAATGATGTGAGTGATGACATGTGTGACATGACATGCATTTTTTATTCTTATTATATTTTGATATTTTATCACTTTATATTATTTGTTACATATATGCATATATATTGTGATATCCGTGGATTTATGCAATGAGAAATAGATCGTGATGAGACAACGATAATGAGACTGATTCACCTTTAAACATAGACCTTAAATAATCCTGATCATATGTTACTCGAGAGGGACATAGAGATAACTGGATAGACTGGTGTGCTATATACCCGTCTATATGATAGATGCAGTTGGTCTTATAGCTTCTTGTGTGAGGACACTAGGGATACAATATAGGTGCTCATTGGAGAATGAGTTCACTGATTGATCCGCTTATTGAATGTTGGATGGTTGATGATGCCTTATTGTCAAATAGCGATTTCGTAGTCCGAGTGGTGTATCTGGTCCTTAGACTTAATACACCAAGGATGTCCTGTATGAGTACTCCACTCTTTGATACCGAATTTCTAGGTTTGAATGTTCCAAATCTAGCACAACTGGTCATTGGGAGTGGTAGCCAACCTTACAAGGGCTATTGAGTGTCGACATAGAGATAACTGGATAGACTGGTGTGCTATATACCCGTCTATATGATAGATGCAGTTGGTCTTATAGCTTCTTGTGTGAGGACACTAGGGATACAATATAGGTGCTCATTGGAGAATGAGTTCACTGATTGATCCGCTTATTGAATGCTGGATGGTTGATGATGCCTTATTGTCAAATAGCGATTTCGTAGTCCGAGTGGTGTATCTGGTCCTTAGACTTAATACACCAAGGATGTCCTGTATGAGTACTCCACTCTTTGATACCGAATTTCTAGGTTTGAATGTTCCAAATCTAGCACAACTGGTCATTGGGAGTGGTAGCCAACCTTACAAGGGCTATTGAGTGTCGACAGTGCTAGTCAAAGGTGCCCAACAAGCCAATCACATGAGTGATGGCACATGTGATTTAACATAAAATCTTTTTTTTATATTTTGATATTTATCACTTTATATTGACTATTGCATATATGTATGTATATATTGTGATGTCCTTGGATATGTGCAATGAGAATCGGATTGTAATGAGATCGATTCACCTTTAAACACATATGCTAAATAATCTCGATTATAGGTTACTCGCGAGGGACATCGAGATAACCAGATAGACTAGTGTGTTGTATACCTATCCATATGATGGATGTAGCTAGTCTCATAGCTACTCGTGTGGGGACACTAGGGATACAGTACAAGTGCTCATTAGAGAATGAGTTGACTAATTGATACGCTTATGAATTCTATATGGTTGATGATACCTTATTGTTAGACAGTGATTTCGTAGTCCTAGTGGTATATCTGGTCCTTATTATGATCAAGAGCCAGCACTAAGGGGGGGGGTGGTGAATTAGTGCAGCGGTAAAATCATGTTGGTTTAAAAACTTTATTTCATTAAAACTAGTTTCCGACATAAAACCATTTCATAAATATCTTAACTTGAAACATATTCGTAAATGTATTAAAAGCAGTGAGCTATTAAATAGGTTTGCAGTAAAGATAAATTGCTCAAAGAAATGTAAACCAGATTTTAGAGTGGTTCGGTCGTCGTGACCTACATCCACTTCACCGATTGCTCTTCCATCAAGGCCACCGGCATCCACTATCGATCTTCTTTCAGTGGGCAAAGACCAACTACCCTTTTACACCCCTTATCTCATTTTCACAGGTTTAGGAGACAACCTTTTACAACCCTTTTTTATAAGGTATCCCTCTCACACCTCCCTTAGAACTCTCTCTAAGCTTTAGGAGGAGGGAACTCAACTTTCTAAGGTTTACAATTTTAGAATCATAGGGTTTTGCTCAATATTTCTTGCTATTCTATGTAATAATAGTTGGGGTATTTATATGACCCAAATGGATTCAAATTTGGCGCTCAAAATTCAAACCCCCAAAATTTCAGGGTACAAGCGATACCACCGCCTGCAGTCTAACACTGGGTAGTACCACTGCCTAGAAGATTGTGCTGGGTGGTATCACCACCCAAACTGGTGGTACCACCACCTGACATAGTCTTGGAGACTGTGCCACGAAGGTTTCACTTGTTTAGTCATTGTTTGGGCATTTCTCTTGGCCCAACTAGCCCAAAATTGAGCCCAACTGTCTCCTAATTGGGTTACCCAATTCTAATCTCAATTATATTCCAACTATAAATTTTAAGATATTTACTAAGCTAAACAGAGTCTGTAAGTCAAGTTTTCTTCCAACGAGCTTCCGGTGATCTTTCGGTGAACTTTCGACGATCTCTTGGCAATGTTCTAACGAACTCCCGGAAAGCTCCTGGACTTCATGACAATCTTCTTGGAGAGTCCCGATGAGCTTCTTTGGCAAGCTCCAGGACTTCTTGGTCAATTCCCACAGAACTTCCGACGAACGTTCGGACTTCCGACGAACGTTCGGACTTCCGACGAACTCTTGATCTCCCAAGGAAATCATGTTTTTGACTCTAGGACTTCATTTTGCTTTATGTCTTGCTATCATAGTTAATCCTGCACATATAAAAATACATTTCGATCTAGACAATAAATATTAAGCATTAATCATGTTATCCAGCATGTCATTGGTCTCTTGATGCTTCGTTTGATTCTTCAGCGCATCGTCCTTTCTTGCGGCCTATTGCCCAATCGGCCAGTTGACTCCACAACTCTAATATTCTTAGCACAATATTCGTTCTTCTTGGCCTGATGCTTGAATCCATAGCCCGAAGCCTTCTGTCGATACGTCGACCGATCCTTCGGCTCGACGTCCAATCTTCTGACATGTTTTCCTCCGGCACAACATAATTCTTTCTACCTTAATTATCTCTCCCTGATCGAAGCATCCTGCATCACTCAAAACGCAGATTAAAACATAAACACTTATCAATTGGTTTCATCATCAAAATACGAGATTCAACAGTCCTTAGACTTGAGATACCAAGGATGTCTTGTATGAGTGCTCCATTCTTTGATACCGGACTTATATGTTTGGATGCCTCAGATCTAGTATAACTAATCATTGGGAGTGACAAATGACCTTACAAGAGCTATTGAGTGTCGATAGAGGATCATCCCCTCTCGGCGTCATGAGAGGAATATCCCATGTGCTCTTTGCCCCTTGGAATTTGAGAAATTCCAATTCTATCCTTTTATCCAAATTATAAAAATAACCCTCAAAATTTAAAAAATTCCCTACATATCCTTGATTTCAAAAATATTAATTAATTAAAAGGTTTAATTAATTATTATTATTTATTATTATCTAGTAGTCCTACATGATGATAATTTATACATGTGATGTATGATGTGTGGACGGATGATCATGGACCGTGTGATGTGTGTACTTATGATTATTATTATTGAGGTCTGCGAGCCTCCATTATATTTCTTGTTTATTATCGAGCCTGCTTGTCTATGATTAAGTTGTAATCACACGAAGAGGCATAGTAGGAGCGTGGATGCGATAGCGGGACCTAAGAGTCAAACGATCATGATGCATGGAGATGCGTCGAGATGCCGACTGAACTGAAGAGAACGAGATGGATGATCACAGGGCATGGAGATACACTATTGCACATATAGATCTTGATGCGAGTGATTAGGCCCATTGGCTCGGGCCTGATCACATTAGACTGTGGTCCATAATCATCTGGTGTGATTGCTTATACACTTACTATATATGTATATATATTTGCATGCGATGTAGATATATATTAAATATGTATATGTGTGACATGTCATATTAGGAGACCAAATTATAGAAACCCCTCTCTCGATAATATTAAGTCGGTATACGTGAGGCAATTAGATTGACCCACGTGACCTTCTATCATTATAGGTAGGGACCGATTCCCAATGTAGGTTGAGTTGGTCGAGTCCCTCGAGGCTCACTTATATCACGATTCGCTATCTTACCTATGACATAGAGAGTTACCGTTGACCTGAGGACATGGTATGCTTGGTCGAGTCCCTCGAGGGTATATTGTAACATCACTTATTTTAACATCTCTTATTTTAAAATTTTTTTGTAAGGGTCTATTTGTCCTGTAGAGACTTAAATATAAATATTAAAAATATGATATGATTTGTGAAAGATTTATATTAGGTTTAAAAAAAAATGGTGGACATATGTCATTAGCGAACCTAAGGTTGGTGCCACCTATATTTGTTCTTAGGATAACACATAGGCCTTTTTCATGTATGCTTGCCACCTTGCAATCCTTATATTAGCCATATATAATGTATTAGAGGAGAAATTAAAGGAGGAAAACTTAAGAGCTACAACCAACATGAGTTTGAGAGGAGAAGGGAAGAGGAATTGAAGTAGAAGAAGGAGAAGAAGCTTTGCTTTGGCTTGAGATTTTGCATCAATTCCACATATTTGAGACTCAAACTTTTCTAAGGCAAGTGTTCTAACCCCTTCCTATAGAATCTTGATCTCTGATTTCATCTTAATTCTGAAAACTTTGGAAGATTTTGGCTTCATTCTTGATATTTCTTTCATTTGGGATTAAAATTGTAAATTTAATTTTTTTTAAGATTTAATATTTCTACATTGTTCTAGCCATAACGTTCTGTATATATTTTTGATTTTAGAAAAACTAAATTAATCTGAAAATAGACTCGTAGCTCTTTCTTTTGATACTAATGTTGAGAAATTTGGAGTCTATTTACCTATCGAAACTGTTATTTTAATTGACCTTATGAAATCTGTAAAATAGAGACTATCAGTTTTGACCTTTCGGTACTCTCTTGCTTATAACTCTGTTGAAAATTTTGATTTATTTGAAATATGATTTATTGGAAACTAGACTCATAAACTTTTCTGTGTAAATCTGATTTGAAAGATTTGGAACATAAATGCCTATTGAATCATCTATTCTAACCAACTTTATGAATTCTGCAAAATAGAGATAATGTTCTATGACCTTTGATTACTAAATTATTTATAACTCATTTTGGGAAACTCTTATTCTTACAAAACCTGAATTATCTAAACTAGATTGATACATCTTTCGAATGACCCCTATTTTATGCAATTTGGAGCATAATTGGTAATCCAAATAATTCATGCAATGTGCCTCTAAAATTTTGTCAGAAATCGAGCTTTGATCGATTTCACCCATTCTTGTTTTATCTCTTTGGAAATTATTTTCAGCTAAAATCCTTACTTCAGTTCAGCTTTACATTATTGCTTCAAATTTTTGTATACTCTTATCCTACAAATATTTGCATACCTGAATATGTTATGTAAACTTCATGTTTGTATGCAATGTTTCTTATAGGCACATGCATTCCGTTGTTCTGCATGTATTTCTGATATGTGCCAACTTTATTATTCACAATGCCCTTTTGTACTAGTAAAGTGATTATATGAACATTTGCCAGAAATGGTAAAGGGATTATCTGCACCTTTACCAGAAATGGTACAGGGTATATGGTTAGAGCCCGCGATGCTCTACCGGCCCCCTCGGGCTTCGTCTAGACATAGATGGATGACACTCCCAAACATGGGAGATTATGTTTGGGATCCCAATTTACCTTCTATTTATTTGACATGATATCCAAAGCTTTGGTTACATGCTTCTATGTGTGTTTTGGATAAGAATGAAATGTATGCAACGTCAAATGCGATGTTTGAGCTTCTGTTTCATATTTGTTCTTTGATATGTTCTGAAATGTTTCTTATGTTTTCAAAATATTCCATATGCCATTGATATGCTCCAAAATACTTCATATGCCATTGATATATTTCGAAGAATTTCATCCATTATTGATATGTTTCGAAATGTTTCATTTGTCATTGATATGCTCTGAAATACTTTATATGTCATTGATATACTCCATAACATTTCGTACGTCATTGATATATTCTGAAATATTTTATTTATTATTAATATGCTCCGAAACATTTCATACGTCCTTGATATACTCTGAAATGCTTCATATGCCATTGATATATTCTGTAACATTTTATACGCCATTGATATACTCTAAAATGCTTCCTATGCCATTGATATACTCCGAAATACTTCATATGCCATTGATATGTTCTGAAGCATTTCATCTGCTATTGATATGTTCCGAAATGTTTCATTCGCTATTGATATACTCCAAAATGCTTCATATGCCATTGATATATTCTAAAACATTTCATACGCTATTGGTATGTTTGTAATGTTTCATTCGCTATTGATATGTTCCGAAATGTTTCATCCACCATTGATATGCCCCGAAATGCTTCTTACGTTAATGATTTGCTCCAATTAGTCTTTACTCCCTTGTTATGAATAAAACACGCTTTAAATGAAATGACATTATAATTATGCATTTGTTGAGTGGCTATCTATGAACTTTTGTATCTTTGCCTTGTATTTGGTACCTTATTTGTGCTAGTCATAGGTGCCCGACAAGCCAATCACGTGAGTGATGGCACGTGTGACTTGATACAAAATCTTTTTGCTTATTATATTTTGGCGTATATCACTTAATAACTATTGCATAAATGCATAAATATATTGTGATGTCCTTAGATTTGTGCAATGAGAATCGGATCGTGATGAGATCACGATAATGAGATCGATTCACCTTTAAACACATATCCTAAATAATCCCGGTCATAGGTTACTCGAGAGGGACATCGGGATAACCGGACAGACTGGTGTGCTGTATACCCGTCCATATGATGGATGCAGCTGGTCTCATAGCTGCTCGTGTAGGGACACTAGGGATACAATACAGGTGCTCATTGGAGAATGAGTTCACTGATTGATCTGCTTACGGAATGCTGGATGGTTGATGATGCCTTATTATCAAACAGCGATTCCATAGTCCTAGTGGTGTATTTGGTCCTTAGACTTGAGACAACAAGGATATCCTGTATGAGTGCTCCACTCTTTGATACCAGACTTATAGGTTTGGCTGTCCCAGATCTAGTACATCTGGTCATTGGGAGTGGTAGTCGACCTTACGAGGGTTATTGAGTGTCGATAGAGGACCATCCACTCTCGGCGTCATGAGAGGAATATCCCATGTGTTCTTGCTCAAACAAATCCCTGGCCAGGGTCATTCGGGTTGAGAGAGAAAGAGTTCTCCGGGAGAATCCGATTAGAGCGAGACTCGAGTAGAAACCGTATGGGTCTGACAGCACCATGCTCGATATACGGTCTCTGGGATATTAGAGGGATGAGGGACTATAGGTACACGGTAACTAAGGACAGACAGGTCTAATGGATTGGATTCCCCTGTATCATCTGAGGACTACGGCGTAGTGGCCTAGTACGTCCATAGTCGATGAGTCGAGTGAATTATTACAGAGATAATAATTCACTGAGTTAGAAGGAGTTCTGACACGAATGACTCACGGCCAGCTCGATATTGGGCCTAGAGGGTTACACACATATGGTAGGCATTGCGATGAGTAGAGGTTCAGATATGAGATATCCGACGGAGCCCTTGTCTTATTGGATGAAGATCCAATACCCACTAGGGGAGGACCCATTAGGGTTTGACAGGGGACCTCTATAAATAGGAGGGATTCAGAGCCTCATAGGCTAGAGTCTTTGCTTGCCTTTCCTATTCTCCTCTCCCTCTCTACCTCAAAGCAGGCCTGGAGTTTTGAGGAGCGTCGTCGTAACCCTGCTGTGTGGATCACCGCTAGAGAGGAGGACGCTTGACCTCCTTCACCCTCTCCTAAGGATCTGCAAGGAAACAGGGATATACGATCTCCCTAGGTAACACAATCTACTCTATACGCAGTTTTAAAGTTTCGCGGATTTTGCGCACCAATCTTCGCATGACGACGAACATCTCTTTGGGAATCGGGGATTTTGTTTTCTTGTTCTTCCGCTGCGCATATGATGTCGCCCCCAAGATTTCCCAACAGTGGTATCAGAGCCAGGTTGTTCATGCGAATGATTGGTTTTGAACTGCGTGTGTTGTGTTTAGGAAGAATTTTGACGTCAAAATCGTTGACGCAAAAACAAGGAAGGGCAGCAACAGTTGCTGCCCTCGATCTGCGTACGTGCAGCGCAGCCGAAGGCGGGCATCACAGAGGCTGCGTCTGCAGTAGCCGGCCGGCGGCCTGCTTGCAGCAGGCTTGCATCCGGTGGGGCTGGCAGCCCGCGGGCAGAGGCGCCTGCGGCCGCTTCTCCTGCGGGGTGAGGCGCCGCAGGGCAGCGGCGCCTGCTGCCGCTGCTCCCGTGGGCGAAACCCCCCCCCTCCCCACAGGGGCGGCCGCCCGGTAGGGGCGCCCACCTGCAGGCGAGTGCAGCGCTCTCGCCCCGCCGCACAGGCCGCCGCCAGTAGGGTGGCGGCGATGACAGCAATAAGAGGGAATTAGGGTTTTGGGCAAAAAGACAGTTTTGCCCCTGTGAATTTGAGAAATTCCAGTTTCTGTCTTTTATCTTAATTACGAAAATACCCTTAGGAATTGAGAAATTCCCTACATGTCCCTGATTTCAGAAAATATTAATAATTAAAAGGTTTAGTTGATTATTATTTTTATTATTATCTAGTAGTCCTACATGATGATGATTATTTATACATGTGATGTATGATGTGTGGACGGATGATCATGGACCGTGTGATGTGTGTACTTGTGATTATTATTATTGAGGTCTGCGTGCCTCCATTATATTTCTCGTTTATTGTCGGGCCTGCGTGCCTATGATTATGTTGTAATCACATGAGGAGGCACAGCGGGAGCGTGGATGCGATAGCGGGACCCATGAGACGGACGATCGTGATGCATGAAGATGCATCAAGATGTCGACGGAACCGACGAGGATGAGATGGACGATCACAGGGCATGGAGATGCACCGTTGCACACATAGATCTGATGTAAGTGATTAGGCCTACTGGCTCAGGCCTAATCATATTAGGTTGTGGTCCATGATCATCTGGTGTGATTGCTTATACACATACTAGATATGTATATATATTTGCATACGATGTAGATATATATTAAATATGTATATGTGTGACATGTCATATTAGGAGACCAAATCATAGAAACATCTCTCGATATATTAAGTCGGTAAACGTGAGGCAATTAGATTGACCCACGTGGCCTTCCATCGTTATAAGTAGGAACCGATTCCCGGTGTAGGTTGAGTTGGTCGAGTCCCTCGAGACTCACCTATATCGCGATTTGCTATCTTGCTTACGACATAGAGATGTCACCGGTGACCTGAGGGCATGATATGCTTGGTCGAGTCCCTCGAGGGTATATCATCAAATCAGACTCATCTTGTAACGAAGGTGTTGACTTAACCGAGCATCATGGTTGGTCGAGTCCCTTGAGGCCATGGTGATTCGGAGGCCGAACAGGATGGGAATCACAAGGAGTTGTGATCGGCAAGAGTTGCCTACCTTTTAGGCTTAGTGTGATTGGTCGAGTCCCTCGAGGTTACACTAAGACGCTGATTGGATCCTGATCCCCACTAGAAGTCTGCCAGAGACTTCCGTTTCACGTGCTGAGGGTGTCGCGTGACTCGTTAGTAAAATAGTGGGAGCATATTAAGATAGAAGTCCATATCTTGATAGTTTATTTCTTGCAAAATCTGCATGTTATTCATTTCTGCTGCATCTTTATTTTCAGAAAATGTCGCTTTCAAATCCCTTACGTGGCATATTTGATGTCAACCGCCTCACTGGTCCAAATTATACGGATTGGCTCCGGAACTTGAGAATTGTTCTCACAGCGGAGAAAATCGTGTACGTCCTTGATATAGTGATGCCTACGCCCGAAGAAGGGGCAAACGAGGATGAGATCGCTTGCTACGTGAAGTACATTGATGACTCCACTCTTGCTCAGTGCTATATGTTGGGCTCTATGACTCCTGAGTTACAGAGACAACATGAAAAGATGGATGTCAGATCCATTCTCCTACATGTCCGCAAATTGTTTGAGGAACAGGGAAGGACTCAACGATATGAGATATCCAAGAGCCTCTTCCGCGCTAGGATGACTGAGGGGACACCGGTTCAGAACCATGTCCTAAAGATGATTGAGTGGATAGAAAAACTCACAGGTCTAGGAATGGTCCTAGAGGATAACTTGTGTGTGGACATTGTGCTTCAGTCCCTACCAGATTCCTTTTCACAGTTCATAATGAATTTTAATATAAACAAGCTTGAGGTGACTCTCCCAGAGCTCCTCAATATGTTGAGGGAGGCAGAGAGTACTATTAAGAAAGGGAAGCCAGTTCTTTACACTGGTGAGACTAGAAAGAAAAGGAAAGCAGAAAGGTCCCTTAAGAAGGGAAAGGGCAAGGGCAAACCAGGTAAAGCAAAGGTTGCTAAGAAAGACCCAGCAAAGGACAAAGGCCAGTGCTTCCACTGTGGTAAAAATGGGCACTGGAAGACGAACTACAAAGAGTACCTTGCAGAAAGGGCGAAATAGAAGCTTGGAGAAGCTTCAGGTACATTCATGATCAATCTCCAATTGGCAGATTTTTGTGATATTGCATTGATATTGGATACCAGTATTGCTTATTACATCTACAATTTATTGTAAATTCTAGCAAAGCCGAGGGGAGATTGATGAAAGGAACATTGCATAATGGTTTATTTATGTTAGACACTACTCCACATATCATGAATGGAAATGTGTCCAAAAGGAAACGAGATGAGTTGAACAGTGCATACCTGTGGCATTGTAGGCTAGGTCACATCCATGAAAGAAGGATTCAAAAGTTACTAAATGATGGATATCTAGATCCATTCAACTATGTGTCATATGCAACTTGTGAGCTTTGCATTCGTGAAAAACTGACCAACTCTCCATTTAGTGGAACTGGAGAGAGAGCCACTGAGTTGTTGGAACTCATACATAGTGATGTATGTGGACCTATGTCAACTCATGCCATTGGAGGTTACTCCTACTTCATTACATTTACTGATGATTTCTCAAGGTATGGATATGTGTACTTAATGAAGTACAAGTCTGAGGCCTTTGAGAAATTCAGAGAGTATAAGTTTGAGGTAGAGAACCAGACTAGAAAGAGTATCAAAACTCTTCGATCAGATCGAGGAGGTGAGTACTTAAGTACAGAGTTTACTCAGTTCCTCAAGGACCATGGGATATTATCCCAATGGACACCTCCTTATACACCTCAACTCAATGTTATCTCTGAAAGGAGAAATCGTACGCTATTAGATATGGTACGGTCCATGATGAGTTTCGCTGACCTACCCATCTCATTCTAGGGATATGCCCTAGAAACTACAGTTTACCTTCTGAACAGAGTTCCAACTAAGTCGGTAGTGTCTACACCATATGAGATATGGAAAGGGAAGAAGCCTGATCTTAAGATTGTTAAGATTTGGGGCTGCCCTGCCCATGTTAAAAGACACAACCCCGATAAGTTAGAATCAAGGACAGAGCGATGTAAATTTGTGGGATACCCCAAGGAAACTTGTGGGTATTATTTCTATCATCTCGAGGACCAAAATGTCTTTGTAGCTAAGAGAGCAGTGTTCCTTGAGAAGGAACACATTCTTGGTGGAGACAGTGGGAGAATGATAGAGTTGAGCGAGGTTGGAGAACCAAGCTCAAGCACCACTCTACAGCCTGAGTCTGTTCAGGTACATAATACACAAGTTTCAACTTTACGCAGGTCTGATAGAGTATCCCATCCTCCTGAGAGATATGTGGGACATATTAGAGGAGAGGATGTTGAGGATATTGATCCTTAGACCTACGAGGAGGCTATTATGAGTATAGACTCCGGGAAGTGGCAAGAAGCCATGAATTCTGAGATGGATTCTATGTACTCCAATAAGGTTTGGAACCTAGTTGATGTGCCCGAAGGTATTGTACCGATCGGTTGCAAGTGGATCTTTAAGAAAAAGATCGGAGTAGATGAAAAGGTAGAGACCTATAAAGCAAGGCTAGTGGCTAAGGGGTATCATCAAAGGCAAGATGTTGACTACGACGAAACCTTCTCACCCGTAGCAATGCTAAAATCCATCAGAATTCTATTGGCTATTGCAGCACACTATGATTATGAGATCTGGCAGATGGATGTGAAAATTGCATTCCTCAATGGGAACCTTGAGGAGGAGGTGTATATGATGCAACCTGAGGGATTCGTGTCCAAGAACTGGCCAGATAAGGTGTGTAGGTTGCTTAGATCCATTTATGGACTAAAGCAAGCTTCCCGAAGTTGGAACATAAGATTTGATGAGGCAATCAGATCTTATGACTTCGTTAAGAACGAAGATGAGCCTTGTGTGTACAGGAAGGTAAGTGGGAGCGTTATCACCTTTTTGGTGTTATATATGGATGACATCCTGATTATTGGGAATGACGTAGGAATGCTATCCATAGTAAAGGCTTGGTTATCTAGACACTTCTCCATGAAGGACTTAGGGGAAGCATCCTATATCTTAGGGATTAGAATCTATAGAGATAGATCCAAGAGGATGCTTGGCTTGTCCCAGTCCAGGTACATAGAAACCATTGTCAAAAGGTTTAGCATGGAAAATTCCAAGAGAGGTCTCATACCGATGAGACATGGGATATCGCTTTCTACAAGTATGTCCCCAAAGGCTCCAAAAGAAAGGGCGAACATAGATATGATACCTTGTGCCTTAGCAATAGGGTCTATCATGTATGCCATGCTATTTACTAGGCCTGATATAGCGCATGCTCTGAGTGTCACGAGCAGGTATCAGGCGGATCCAGACTTGGAGCACTGGAAAGCAGTAAAGTGTATTCTTAAGTACTTGAGAAGGACTAAGGATCTTTTATTAGTATATGGAGGTAGTAGCCTTAAGGTTGAAGGCTACACAGACTCAAGTTTTCAGTCTGATGTCGATGATAGCAAGTCGAATTCAGGATATGTGTACACCTTAAATGGAGGAGCAGTGTGCTGGAAGAGTTCCAAGCAAGATACCACTCCTGACTCGACCACAGAGGCGGAGTACATTGCTGCATCAAATGCAGCAAAGGAGGGAGTCTGGGTGAAGAAGTTCATCACAGATTTGGGAGTCGTGCCGAGTAGCGAGGAGCCGACTTCCTTATATTACGACAACTATGGGGCAATTACTGAAATAAGGGAACCCGGGTCTCATCAGAAGTGTTCTGAGGAGGTTCCAACTTATCAGAGAGATCGTAACCCGAGGAGATGTAGTAGTGGAAATAGTTCCATCCGAAGATAACATTGCAGATCCACTAACAAAGCCGTTGTCTCAGATTGTCTTTGAGCGTCACAGGGGTCTGATGGGGATCAGACACATAGGTGATTGGCTTTAGGTCAAGTGGGAGATTGCTAGTCATAGGTGCCCGACAAGCCAATCACGTGAGTGATGGCACGTGTGACTTGATACAGAATCTTTTTGCTTATTATATTTTGGCGTATATCACTTTATAACTATTGCATAAATGCATAAATATATTGTGATGTCCTTGGATTTTATGCAATGGGAATTGGATCGTGATGAGATCACGATAATGAGATCGATTCACCTTTAAACACATATCCTAAATAATCCCGGTCATAGGTTACTCGAGAGGGACATCGTGATAACCGGACAGACTGGTGTGCTGTATACCCGTCCATATGATGGATGCAGCTGGTCTCATAGCTGCTCATGTAGGGACACTAGGGATACAGTACAGGTGCTCATTAGAGAATGAGTTCACTGATTGATCCGCTTACGGAATGCTGGATGGTTGATGATGCCTTATTGTCAGACAGTGATTCCGTAGTCCTAGTGGTGTATCTGGTCCTTAGACTTGAGACACCAAGGATGTCCTGTATGAGTGCTCCACTCTTTGATACCAGACTTATAGGTTTGGCTATCCCAGATCTAGTACAGCTGGTCATTGGGAGTGGTAGTCGACCTTACGAGGGCTATTGAGTGTCGATAGAGGATCATCCACTCTCGGCATCATGAGAGGAATATCTCATGTGTTCTTGCTCAGACAAATCCCTGGCCAGGGTCATTCGGGTTGAGAGAGAAAGAGTTCTCCGGGAGAATCCGATTAGAGCGAGACTCGAGTAGAAACCGTATGGGTCTGACAGCATCATGCTTGATATACGGTCTCTGGGATATTAGAGGGATGAGGGACTATAGGTACACGGTAACTAATGACAGACAGGTCCAATGGATTGGATTCCCTTGTATCGTTTGGGGACTACGGCGTAGTGGCCTAGTACGTCCGTAGTCGATGAGTCGAGTGAATTATTACAGAGATAATAATTCACTGAGTTAGAAGGAGTTCTGACAGGTATGACTCACGGTCAGCTCGATATTAGGCCTAGAGGGTCACACACATATGGTAGGCATTACGATGAGTAGAGGTTCGGATATGAGATATCCGACGGAGCCCTTGTCTTATTGGATGCAGATCCAATACCCACTAGGGGAGGACCCATTAGGGTTTGACAGGGGACCTCTATAAATAGGATGGATTCAGAGTCTCATAGGCTAGAGTCTTTGCTTGCCTTTCCTATTCTCCTCTCCCTATCCACCTCAAAGCAAGCCTGGAGTTTTGAGGAGCGTCGTCGTAACCCTGCTATGTGGATCACCGCTAGAGAGGAGGACGCTTGACCTCCTTCACCCTCTCCTAAGGATCTGCAAGGAAACAGGGATATACGATCTCCCTAGGTAATACAATCTACTCTATACGCAGTTTTAAAGTTTCGCGGATTTTGCGCACCAATCTTCGCATGACGACGAACATCTCTTTGGGAATCGGGGATGTCGCCCCCAAGATTTCCCAATAATTTGTTTGAAACTGTCCTCTTTCTCCATGGATATTTTAGTCACTTGTTGAGCTATATGTGCTCACCCCGTTGCTATATAAAATTTTCAAGATAATTTATCACTCGCTAGAATGTTTAAATTGGGCTGAGGCTGTGGAAAACTAGAAGACTTTGGACAAACCTTTTGTGGATGATATATTTTTGTTATACAAGTACACTTGGTGTCTAATGGAATGTTGATGGTAAATATAAACTTATGAGTTTTGTAAAAGTTTAAAGAACCTCTCATGTTTCGGATTTTGAAGTGTTAAGTACATTTGTATAATGATATGAACATGTGGTAAACATTGATTTTTGTGATTGTATATAATACCACACTTATGGATTTATGAGGTAGTTATTGTTTGGGTGAGTTGGTTTTAGATTTTACGATTCATCGAGTAATGTGGTATATGATTTTAAACTGCACAGGTCTTATAAATTATGGAATTATAGATTGGACTTGAATGTTTTTTTCAATGTCCTCAAATATGTGTTTGGATCCTGGAATGGATTATTGTTAAATTTTAATATTATCGATTCAGGGGGCGTGATAGATATAATACAGGTGCTCGTTGGAGAATGAGTTCATTAATTGATCCGCTTACGAAATACGAGATGGTTGATGATACATTATTATCAGACAACAATACCGTAGTCCCAATGGTGTATCTGGTCCTTAGACTTAAGACACCAAGGATGTCCTTTATGGGTACTCCACTCATTGATATTGGACTTATAGGTCTGGAGGTTCCAAATCTAGTACAACTGGTCATTGGGAGTGGTAGCCAACCTTACGAGGGCTATTGTATGTCGATAGAGGATCATCTACTCTTGGTGTCATGAGAGGAATATTCCATTTGTTCTTGCTCAAACAAATCCCTGGCCAGGGTTATTCAGATTGAGAGAGAAAGAGTTCTCCTAGAGAATTCGATTAAAGCAAGACTCGAGTAGAAACCGTATGGGTCTAATAGCACCATGTCCGGTATATGGTCTCTAGGATATTAGTTGGATGAGGGATTATAAGTACACAGTAACTGAGGACAGACTGGTCCAATGGATTGGATTCCCCTATATCGTCTAGGTACTGCGGTGTAATAGCCTAGTATGTTGATAGAACCCTTGCAGATTCTAAGCTCGGGGTTGATTTCTTTAGGGGATCGACCTCCTTGGAACTCTATTGGGGTTCTTTCCTCCAGGTTGTTGCTCAAAGGCTGCTAAAAAGATTAATCTATTTCTTCTCAAAAGAGGATGAATATATGACTAATTATAGGGCTTCTAAACCCCTACTCCTAGTAAGACTCCTACTCAAGACTCATAACAGGACTCTTACTCAAGACTCATACTTCTAACCAACTCCAAATGCTTCTCTAAGAAGCAACCTCCAAACTAATCCTATCCTTAGTCGGCCTCTTCATCTCTTTAATAGGGGTCAGCTAGGTAGGTTTTACATGAATGCCCCTTTCAATGAAACTCAATTAGAACTCTCATAGCTAGAGTCCTATCCGCAGTCGATAAGTCGAGTGAATTATTATAGAGATAATAATTCACTGAATCAAAAGGAGTTCTGACAGGTATGACTCACGACCAGCTCGATATTAGGCCTAGAGGGTCACACACACATGGTAGATATTGTAATGTGTAGAGGTTCGGATATGAGATATCCGTCGGAGTCCCTATCTTATTGGATATCCAATAAGCCCCTAAATTATTTGATCCGATGGATGAGATCCAATGAGAGATTATTGGATAGAGATCTACTAATCTAAGAGGCTTGGGTAGTTGGATGGAGATCTAATATCTAATAGGGCTGGATCCATTAGGGTTATATTGATAAGAAACCTCTATAAATAGGAGGGAACTAATGGTTCATAGGATAGAGTTTTTTGATTGCCTCTCCTATTCTCCTCCCCCTCTCCTCCTTAGTAAATGCAAACCGAGATTTAGAGTGGTTCGGTCAATCTTGACCTACTCCACTTTTGGCTTCCTCCACCGACGAGGTCACTGACGTCAACTAGAGGCCTTCCTTCAATAGGCGAAGGCCAACCACTCTTTTACAGTTTCACTCCTTTTGACGGGCTCAGGAGACAACCCTTATAGAATTTTATCTCCTCTCTTTATAGCTCAGAACTTGGAAGAAAAGAGGGCGAAGAACTTTTGGCCTTTACAATAATTTTGAGCTCTAAGAATCACAGAAAAAGATCAAGATTTCGGTGTCAGTTCATGCCCTTTCAGTGCTGAATGGGTGGGGTATTTATAGGCCCCAACCTAATTCAAATTTGGAGCTCAAAACTGTCAATTCCCAGAATTCCGAGATCAGGTGGTTGCACCTCTTGACTGGAGCGGTTGCACCGCTTGGCAGAGCTCGAAGACTGAGCCTTTGGGCGGTGCCACCTCTTGTCAGGGGCGGTTACACCTCCTGCCAGAGCTCGAAGACCGAGCTCAGGCTGTGCAACCTCCTGACTGAGGCGGTTGCATCGCTCAGCCAGTGCTCGGAGATCGAGCCCAAGCGGTGCCACCTCCTGTCAGGGGAGGTTGCACCACCCAATCTCGCTCGGAGACTGAGCCCAGGCTGACACGGACTTAGCTGGTTTTGCCTAAGTCGTGCGGCACCCTTGCGTGTCCGTCCGCAAAGGTCAGCCTCCCCGAAGACTCCCATTGTCCCTTAGGACCAACAAAAGAGAGAACATGTAAGAGAGAACGCCTCAATCGGGATCCACAAGCAAACATCTCCGAAAAACACTTCATAGACAATGCAAATTACAAACAGACTTTACAAGCTCTGAACAGTGGCACAACAAAGGGTAAAATGGTCCATTACAGACCGAAAAGCTCTCGCACGTGTCCACATGACACAACCTTTATTTACAAGCCTAAAGAGGCCACCACCCAACTAAAATGGGACTTATAAGCCTTCGGCCGCCCCTTTACATTCTGTACAGGGCATGAACATGCCAAAAGACACGGACACACATAAGCATTACATCCAACATCTTGTTGAGAAGTTTGTCCATGACATTCTCCCCCACTTATCCCTTCGACGTCCTCGTCGAAGCCTTTGTGAACACTGCAACTCTTCGCCTTTGCTGAGTCTTCAATCTTCTGCTCCAGTTGCAATGCGCCTCCTGGCTCCCAGCTGCTCTCCGCTGCTGTTTTTGAGTAGTCGAGCTTTGATCCGCCATGCTGCTTCAACTCACCAATGACTCTGACTCTGGTGTGGGGTTGGCTGAGTTGTGTTGATCCTTGTTGATTCCTGCAGATCTCCCAGATGAAGGAAAAGACCATCTTTACTGCGCCAGTCTCTCAAAATTCCCACATGCTGCTTGAACTGGGTGGATGCTTGTTGGAGCTTTAACGAGCATCGCCTCGCAAACTTCTGAAGTTTTTGGGTCCTTCCTCCACAAAATCTGCTCATTGACTCTTCTTTCAGTTAGTTGTCACATCCAAGTAGGTTCGCATCACTTCCGCTTTCGATTAGCATTTCGTTGGGAAATGAAGCGGACAATCTACTCTCAGTAGCACTGATCACCGTTGGTGAGGATTTGACAACTATTGTCTTCCATTATCTTCGAAGGGTCTTTGAACTTGTGCAGAGCTCCTCTGCTGGATAGATAAGAGAACTGGGGTACTCGGTTTCGCCCATTCTCTTAAGAGTTGAGAAGGCAAAGGTTACTTGACTTCGCCCGCCTCCTCGAGGTTGTACTTCATGCATCGAGCTGGTTACTGGCCTTCGCCTGCTCTTTGCTCACACTTCTGAAGCACTTGAAGTGTTTGCACTCCTTGCATTGAGTTAGTTACTGTGATTCACCTTCTCAAAGCCATTGAACTTCTGGAATGCAGGAAGTTTCCACCCCAACTTGGAGTAATTCTCTAATAGATGAGGTCGCCTCTGGGATTGTACCGTCTTCTCCATCAACCCTGCCGCCTACTCCACTGAGTAGCAAAGGTACAACACCGCGTACTGCCAGCTTCGTTCCTTGGTCGTGCACTCTTGCATGACCCGAAGTCCTTCACTTACGGCTGTCTTGATGAGAAGCACACTGACACCGGTCTTACGAAGTTCCTCGGCCTCTGCCCTTCAGCCTTGTCCCGGTACTTGGAGATTGCCTCTGCATGCTCCACCTCCTCGGCCCCTTTCACGACCAAACGCTCTCCCTCCGTGAGAGCAAGGGATCAATGACTTGCACGGAAGTCCCGCCTCTGCGGTACCATGGCGCTGCAATGCCCATGGCCCTACTATCCGTCGCCTCGCATCTGCATCCCTTTTCTTCACGATCAGTAGACATGTCTCTGTGGCACTCCTCTGAGTCCACCTCCATTCTAACTGATGCTTGATTTTGGGTAGCTAAGTCCCTCTGGACTCGTCGTCGCTTCCTCGCCCCTTTCGACCCCCTGCTTCAACACCTCTGTGTTCTCCAAGCAGCTCCTTCTGGTCGATGGAAAGACAGACTACACTCCCATGCATGGCCTCTGCCATCGCATTGTAGGGTTTGCACCGATTCTGTTCTCCATAGCTTCCTTGGTAGCAACGTTCGCTTACTCGGCCTTGTCCTCTGACTTGCCGGGCTCCCTTAAGCGAATATGAGCTCTGGAGCAGTCCAACTCTCCAGCTGCTTCGATCATACCTCTGCATGATCAAGTCCCTCCCATGGAACTCACTGGTACTTGCATTCGAACTTTTCCCTTGGTGGAACCCAGCCCCCATATGCTGATGACCAAGGTTTTCATCCGATGCAAAATTCGGTGCACGCCCGGAAGACCCGCCTCTGCGGTACCATGGCCTTCACTCCTTGAATCCATAGCCCTTCTTGCCGTCGTGTTGTTCACCAAAGCGGAGCTCCCAGTAGCTCCCGATCATACCTCCATATGATCTCATCCCTCACGGGACAAGGTCGTGTGTATCGTATTGCCATCGAACTGTTCCACCACGATCCGCTGCACCATGTCGCCTCCTGGTGACATCTCCATTGCATTCTGATCCTTGTGGAATAAACTCGAATTGTGAACCCTCCGCTGTGTGGCCTCTGCCAATACATCGCAGGGTCTCCTCCACCTTCGATTTTGTTCGCTCCTTTGGCAATCGATCTTCATCCACCCACTCTTGGGTCACACCTAGATGAAGCACCGCTCTAGGACAGTCCGTCGCCTAGTAGCTCCCGAAGTCCGCCGACTTCGCTGTAATTTGTGCACCATTGCCTGGATCCTGGGCCTCTGCCCCTACCAGCACAATCTCTGCTGCGCACCGCTTCCTTCCTAGCAACTCGAATGGCAACACTGTGGCATATTCTTCAAGAGTACCCGCCTCTGCGTCCTCTTGCCCCGTGCTAAGGCCTTCTGAACTCAACTTCGCCTCCGCAAATTGAGTCGCCTTAGTTCCTTCATCAAATGCTCCTCCGAGATAAGGTGCATGTGCCCCGAAGCTCCCTTCGTCTTTGGCACCATGCAAGATGAGTCCGCTCCGTCAGAATGAAAGACCCATGGAACAACATGATCCCACTCTTGCCTCTGCAAGAGTTCATGTCCTTGACCTCTGTCTAAGGAAAGCACTGTGCCTCTGCTCCATGTTCCAACTTCTATGCTGGCTTCCTTCATGCGGCTTGGGTACTTCGCCAAGTTACACCCAAGTTGCTCCGCTCCTCGTTTCTGCATTGAGTCGATGGTAGCCCTCGCGCCCACCATTCCACGGGTCAGCCCTCCCTTGAGTCCGATCTCCACATCGACTCCAAGTGTGCCTTCATTTAAGTTGCTTAAGGTCGCTCCCCCACATGATCTCGCAATGCATCCACCAATGCATTCTCTCGAGCGAGATCATGCGACAACTCCTTGCCGCTTGCTCAGTCCATCGAGCTTCGTGGAGTTGTTGTTTGTTGAGGTACTCCTCCTCAACTTGTGAGGTCCGTCTCACAGGATTCTCCCTCTGGAGAGCCGGAACTTATCCCTCCTGGATAACTGTCCCATTGGAGCAACATCTCTCTTCGTTTCGGAGACCACCATCCCCTTGGACTACTCCGATCTGCTGAACAAACTGTGCATTGTTCTGCCTCCTGCAAACGCACTTGCTAGATTGCGACTCCCCGTCAATACAGCCCCCACTGCACCCCTCAAGGCCTAGCAACATGCTGAACTCGTTGCACACTTCAGCCTCCTACGGACGTATCCTTCACATGCCAAAGAGAAAGTTTCAATGCTCCATGGCGCCGAGTCTCGGCCGCCTTGGGATGGCCACGAACATTCCGTCGTCCGCATACAAGCCCATGCATGAGTACCAAATTCTTCGAGTTAGCAATTCCCCTCACCTCTGTGAGCTTTGCATAACTCTTTTGGTCGTTGAGCAACTCATTCCACCTTGGATGGTCTCATTCTTGCCAAGCGCCTCGCTTGCCTAGAGCACCATCAAGTATAGTTGTCAACGTTGAGCCGTAGCTCAAACTCAGCCATCCCAACCTTTGTGCGCTCCAAATTCTTCCAAGCTTGCCTGTTCTCGTGGTGCCTCTTGCGAGAAGGGTTGGCCATTCCTGTGAATGCCAATCTCAGATGCCCACTCCTCTAAGCGACTCTTTTCCCTACATCTCCATGCCCGTTTTCCCCCAAACGGTCGCGCGTGTGCTAACTGCCCTCAACGCAGCCCCGCTAGGTCCCCCACGTTTGCATGCTAAGTGTTTCTATGAGTGCTTGTCCCGCTCTGATACCATATGACACGGACTTAGCTGGTTTTGCCTAAGTCGTGCGGCACCCTTGCGTGTCCGTCCGCAAAGGTCAGCCTCCCCGAAGACTCC
Source organism: Musa acuminata AAA Group (assembly GCF_036884655.1). Taxonomy (NCBI): domain Eukaryota; kingdom Viridiplantae; phylum Streptophyta; class Magnoliopsida; order Zingiberales; family Musaceae; genus Musa; species Musa acuminata. The sequence goes on along the minus strand of NC_088336.1, from coordinate 672,162 downwards.
CATTGTCCCTTAGGACCAACAAAAGAGAGAACAGGTAAGAGAGAACGCCTCAATCGGGATCCACAAGCAAACATCTCCGAAAAACACTTCATAGACAATGCAAATTACAAACAGACTTTACAAGCTCTGAACAGTGGCACAACAAAGGGTAAAATGGTCCATTACAGACCGAAAAGCTCTCGCACGTGTCCACATGACACAACCTTTATTTACAAGCCTAAAGAGGCCACCACCCAACTAAAATGGGACTTATAAGCCTTCGGCCGCCCCTTTACATTCTGTACAGGGCATGAACATGCCAAAAAACACGGACACACATAAGCATTACATCCAACATCTTGTTGAGAAGTTTGTCCGTGACAAGGCGGTGCCACCTCTTGGCTGGGGCGGTTGCACCGCCCAGTCTCGCTCGGAGACTTAGCCCAGGCGGTGCTACCTCCTGGCTTGGGCGGTTGCACCTCCCGCCAGAAATCAGGGTCCGAATGGGTTGATCCATTCGGCCCAATTTGGGTTTTTCAGGGGCCTAATTGCCCCAAGATTAAATTAATGGGATCACCTCCCATTTCCAACTTAATCATTGTGCTAACTATGATTTTTCCTAAGACATTTACTGCAACTTGCTCCGGTGCGTCAATCGCTTCTTTCGGCGAGCTTCCGGCGAACTTCCGTCGATCATCCGATGAACCCTCGGTGATGCTCCTGCGGACTTCCAGCAAACTCCTGGACTTGCGACGATCCACTTGGCGAGTTCCGACGAGCTTCTTTGGAAAGCTCATGGACTTCTCGGATTTGTTCACGCAGAACCTCCGACGATTGTCCGAACTTCCGTCGAACTCTCGAACTCCCAATGTGATCATTGTCTTGACTCCAGCGCAACTCTTGCTGCATGTCTTTCTTCTATCGTAGTTAATCCTGCACACTTAAAACAAAACTTCGATCGAGACAATTAATCCTAAGCAATTAACCAAGTTGTCCGGCATGTCATTGGTCCCTCGACGCTTCGTCCGATCTTTCGGCGCATCGTCCTCTCCTGCAGCCTATTGCCCAATCGGCGAGTTGACTCCGTAACTCCGATATCCTTGGCACAATACCCGCTCTTCTTGGCCCGATGCCCGAGTCCATGGCCCGAAGCCTTCTGTCGATACGTCGACCGATCCACCGGCCCGACGTCCAATCTTCTGACATGTTCCTCTAGCACAACATGATTTTCCTGCTTTAATTGTCTCATCCTGATCGAAGCATCCTGCGTCACTTAAAACGCAGATTAAATCATAAACATATATCAAGTAGTTTCATCATCAAAATACGAGATTCAATAATCTCCCCCTTTTTTATGATGACAACCACTTGATGACGGAGTTAAACTTAACTCCCAGAGTTTAAACAAACTCTCCCTATCAATATGCCATATTGATATTACCTTGAATTCAAACTGAATTCAAGTCATTGCAATATTCATCATGAATACTTGCAACACATCATCATGAACTTATGCATAAACTTATGCATAGCATGTCATGTGATCAACATACTTCTCCCCATTTGTCATCAACAAAAAGGAGAAGTACCACAATCAAGTGTTTGTGATATTGGTTCAACTCATTGCATGAAAAACATAATATCAAGTTTTATCATCATGCAAGTTTGCTATTATCAAATATCAACATGTAAAATTGCGATGTAAGCTTTTGATATCATATCGCAAACATTTCAAGTGTTTATCAATTGTAGCATTTCATCACATGGTAAGATATCAACGCGTAAAATTATGATACAAGTTCTTGATATCTTAACGCATGATGCAAACATGGCATAATGCAAATTTGACAATCATAGCATTAATTCATATATCTCTTGATGATGCAAGCATTGCAAATATGACAATCATATCAATTCATATATCTCTTGATGATGCAAGCATGGCATAATCATAGCATCAGTGTTCATAGCATCAATTCATATATTTCTCCCCCTTTGTCATCAACAAAAAGGAGAACGATATAAGCAAATTTTAAGCATAAGTGCTTGTAATTATTCATGTCATAACTAGGTTCATATCATTTTCCAACAGTGAGTGATAGGATATCAATTATACAAACATCTCAAAGAAAACATGACATGGAGATAACTTTGAAAACTTCTTCCTTTTTATCTGTTATTATCTTTTTGCATGAAGGAGGAAGACTATTTGTGATACATGCTATTTGTGAGTTTACTTCGAGTGAAGTTAAAATCGATGAGAGATTAAATCATGCTTCATTTTTACAAGGATCAAGATATGTATGTGAAACAAATCCTTGCAAGTAAAAACACTTTCATCCATATTCATCAAATCCATTTCTCAAAAAAACTATTTTTCACATGATATGTGTATGAGAGATGTATTTGCTAGTTGATTACATATGTCAAAAATCAATGATATGAACTAAACTTGATATGACATACGCTTGTTAAGTTCGGAAGAGAGTAATGTATCGAGAAAATCTGATTGTTAGGATCAAGAAAATCCGAAAATGAAATTTGACTCTTTCTTGCATTCGGACAAGGTTTTGCTATAGATATTTAATTACAATCATGAAGGTAAAGCATGCTTGTTATCATGGAAGTTTTGTATTCAAGCACATAATTTCCAACATGGAATTGTGTAAAATCATTATGCCAATCAAGTGATTTGATCATTCAATCAAGAAAGTTCAAAAAATAATTTTAACACGTTTAATCATTAGGACGTATTTTTGCCATAGTTTTTCAAATACAATCATGAAGATAAGGCATGCTCATCATCATGGTAGTACGATGGCAAGTTTACAATTTTAAGACACGCAAGCTAGTAATTTTGAGATGTTCAAGAAAGCAACTCTTGCTTCTTGAAATATAAGTTTTGCTACATGTGCAAGTTAACTTTTTGCTTCTACAAGATATCATTCCTTGGTGATGTTCAATATAGCAAGTTCTACATCATGCAAGCTAGTGAATCTTATAACATTTTAGAACATGCATAATCACCAAAGCATCATAAATTTTAATGATGTGCAAAATTACAAATTTTGCATGTTTGCATTTGTGCATCTTGAGATTTGTAAGATAGCACTTTTTGGTGATGTTCAAGATAGCAATTCTTTTTCTTTTGAGAAGTGTAATTATTTTCTTTCTCCTTTTTTTTGAATTATATGAGCTAGCAAATTAGCTTTCAAGCATGTTTTGCTCCCCCTTTGTCCTTGTCAAACAGAAGGGAAGACCTTTACGTTGATTTCTAAATTATGACAAAGGTAAATAGCATTGATGAAAATTCAAGTCTTGAATGTCAAAACAATTATTTGATCATGAATATTTCATCATTGCATGCATCATTATCATCATATATATTTTTAAAACATATAAACTCATTATTATATGATTTCAAATCATCATTCCTATTATTTCAATCATTGTTTCAATCATCTTTATAGCTTATCATGCACAATATGTCAAACCATCTAACATGATACAAACATTTATTTTCAAAGTATTTATCACTATTTTCATGTATGATAATAAAGTGTTCATGATACCGAACATTAAATCAATATTTTTTAAGTATTTATCACTTCATTTTGATCATGATACCAAACATTCATCATTTAGAGCATTCATGACATTAAATCAACATTTATAATACTTCATTTTAGCAGCAACTCATAGCATTTTAAATCATGATTCACATCATATGCAATACATCACATCATAATTAAAAAGCTTAAGTATTGCGTGCATCATTGCAAATCATAAATGTTTCATATCATGATGATATCAATTTTGTTAAATTATATCCTACCATGCATGATCATAACTTTTCATTTGTATACATTAAAATAAATTAATGAATATTTCATGTATTCATATCATCACATAAGGAATATCAAGAAGAAAATAATTGGGTGATGAGATAAACCTTTCAAGAATACAAAGAATCATATCATGAATACAAGGAATACAGGTCATAATCATTCAAGAGAAAAATCATCATTCATTTTCAATTCATTCAATTTGACAAATCATGATCATGATTTTGATAAAACTCATTTCAAATTTAAATCATCAAAATCATTTTTATGGCTCACAAAATTTATAACATAAATAGATTCATGATTTCATTGATAATATATTTTTTCCTCTTTTTTTTAAGTGTTTCATCTTAAGTGATCGATTTGATGTTAGCATGCCTTTTCATTTATGTCAAATCAAAACATGCATCAATTTTTAAAGCCACTGTTATTATCATGAAAATCGATAATCCATAATTATCAAGAATCATCATACATAATTTCAAAAATATATACTCATTAATCATAACTTCAAATTAAACATGATTTAATATACTCAAAATCGAGAAATAACAATGGACATCAACATGATACATATTATTACTTTTTAACCATGATTTCATATTTTCAATCAAAATAATTTTGTTTGTTTATCATAAAATATGCAATATTATCATTTTCGAAATTACTAGCATGATCATAATATATTTTTTTAAAACATTAATTCTAAACTAAAAAAGAAAATACATCATGAAAGCATCAAGTAATTTCAAAATAAATTAGGGGGATTTCGATTACCTCATCATTGAAAGCGATTAAGGCGTAGTTTGCCACCTTGCCTTTCTTGATTTTCTCCTCGTCTTCGGAGGAGCTCGATTCATCCCACTTTGTGTTCTTCTTTTTTGGCCTTTTCCTTCATTCAAGTTTATTGTCTATTTTAGATTTTTGTTTAATAAACTTATTAAGATTTAGTGTTCGAAGTTCAAGTTCATCATTGTCCTCATCACTTGAGTCATCGCTCAAGTGGTATTCATTTGTCCGGAGTTCCAAATCCTTCCTGTTCTTTGGAAGGTGATTTTGTTCATCATGTTCATCATGTGCATTGTGCACCATTTCATATGTCATCAAGGAACCAATTAGTTCTTCAAGTGGTAAGTTGTTTAGGTTTTTAGCTTCTTGTATTGCAATTACTTTTGAATCCCACTTCTTAGAAAGAGAACGCAAAATCTTGTGTACGAGTTCAAAATCCGAAAAACATTTTCCAAGAGCTCTTAAACTATTAACGACATCCGTGAAACGGGTGTACATGTCGCCTATAGTCTCGCTTGGTTGCATTCAAAAAAGCTCAAAATCATGCAATAAAATGTTAACTTTCGAGTCTTTGACTCTACTAGTTCCCTCGTGTGTGATTTCAAGTGTTCGCCAAATGTCAAAAGCCATTTCACACGTAGAAATCCGATTGAACTCATTTTTGTCCAAAGCGTAAAATAAGGCATTCATAGCCTTTGCGTTTAAAGAAAAATACTTCTTCTCCAAATCCGACCATTTGTTCATCGGTTTAGAGGGAAGTTGAAAACCGTTTTCAACGATATTCCATAAATCCAAATTCATAGAAATCAAGAAAACTCTCATTCGAGTTTTCCAATAAGTGTCGTCCAATCCGTTAAACAACGGTGGACGAACAACCGATAAGCCCTCTTGAAAGCCATGAAGAGCCATTTCTCTCGGGTGTAAATCCGAAATGAGAAATACCGGGCTCTGATACCAATTGTTAGGATCAAGAGCACTAAGAGGGGGGGGGGGGTGAATTAGTGCAGCGAAAATCTTTCAGCGATTAATAAAAACTGCGTTCGAACGATAAAAACGATTTCGGTGTGAAAGTCGATTCTAAGATTACTTTAACTTAAGATCAAGCGAGATGATGTTAAAGTCAATCTATGAAGGCAGTTTGCAGTTATGATGAAAACCAGAATATAAGCGCAAATTGAAATACGACGTTCGTACGAAGAAACTGATTTACGTCTAAATGCTGATTCGTAAATCACTTGATTAGGCGAGATGTAGTTTAAGCAAGGATATAAAGGCAGTTTGCAGTTATGATAGAAATCAAAACGTAAACGCAAACTGAAATATGGTGATCGTACGAAAAAATAGATTTACGTCTAAACGCTGATTCGGTAAGTGCAAAGCTTGAAACCCGATCGTATATGCACAGAAAGCAGTAAGCTTTAGAGGAGGTTTGCAGTAAAGATAATATGCTCAAAGTAAATGCAAACCGAGATTTAGAGTGGTTCGGTCAATCTTGGCCTACTCCACTTTTGGCTTCCTCCACCGACGAGGTCACCGACGTCAACTAGAGGCCTTCCTTTAATAGGCGAAGGCCAACCACCATTTTATAGTTTCACTACTTTTGACGGGCTTAGGAGACAACCCTTACAGAATTTTCTCTCCTCTCTTTACAGCTCAGAACTTGGAAGAAAAGAGGGAGAAGAACTTTTGGCCTTTACAACAAATTTGAGCTCTAAGAATCACAGAAAAAGATCAAGATTTTGGTGTTAGTTCATGCCCTTTCAGTGCTGAATGGGTGGGGTATTTATAGGCCCCAACCCAGTTCAAATTTGGAGCTCAAAACTGTCAATTCTCGGAATTCCGGGATCAGGCGGTTGCACCTCCTGACTGGAGCGGTTGCACCGCTTGGCAGAGCTCGAAGACTGAGCCTCTGGGTGGTGCCACCTCTTGTCAGGGGTGGTTGCACCTCTTGCCAGAGCTCGAAGACCGAGCTCAGGCGGTGCAACCTCCTGACTAAGGCGGTTGCACCGCTCAGCCAGTGCTCGGAGACCGAGCCCAGGCGGTGCCACCTCTTGTCAGGGGAGGTTGCACCGCCCAGTCTCGCTCGGAGATTGAGCCCAGGTGGTGCCACCTCCTGGCTGGGGTGGTTGCACCGCCCAGTCTCGCTCGGAGACTTAGCCCAGGCGGTGCTACCTCCTGGCTTGGGCGGTTGCACCTCCCGCTAGAAATCAGGGTCCGAATGGGTTGATCCATTCGGCCCAATTTGGGTTTTTCAGGGGCCCAATTGCCCCAAGATTAAGTTAATGGGATCACCTCCCATTTCCAACTTAATCATTATGCTAACTACAATTTTTCCTAAGACATTTACTGCAACTTGCTCCGGTGCGTCAATCGCTTCTTTCGGCGAGCTTCCGGCGAACTTCCGTCGATCATCCGATGAACCCTCGGTGATGCTCCTACGGACTTCCGGCAAACTCCTGGACTTGCGACGATCCACTTGGCGTGTTCCGACGAGCTTCTTTGGCAAGCTCATGGACTTCTCGGATTTGTTCCCGCAGAACCTCCGACGATTGTCCGAACTTCCGTCGAACTCTCGAACTCCCAACGTGATCATTGTCTTGACTCCGGCGCAACTCTTGCTGCATGCCTTTCTTCTATCGTAGTTAATTCTGCACACTTAAAATAAAACTTCGATTGAGACAATTAATCCTAAGCAATTAACCAAGTTATCCGGCATGTCATTGGTCCCTCGATGCTTCGTCCGATCTTTCGGTGCATCATCCTCTCCTGCAGCCTATTGCCCAATCGGCCAGTTGACTCCGCAACTCCGATATCCTTGGTACAATACCCGCTCTTCTTGGCCCGATGCCCGAGTCCACGGCCCGAAGCCTTCTGTCGATACGTCGACCGATCCACCGGCCCGACGTCCAATCTTCTGACATGTTCCTCCGGCACAACATGATTTTCCTACTTTAATTGTCTCATCCTGATCGAAGCATCCTACGTCACTTAAAACGCAGATTAAATCATAAACATATATCAAGTAGTTTCATCATCAAAATACGAGATTCAACAAACCGAACGATTTGCAGCTAAGTAGAGAAATGGTTCAGAAAATTAAATACTCACACATTCAAGGAACACCATGATATATAGTGGTTTGGTCAAATGACCTACATCCACTTTCGAAGCCTTCTTTGATGAGGCTCCCAACTTCCACTAGCAAATCACTTTGAAGGGGAAGGACCAAATACCCCTCTTACAACCTTCTTACAAGTGGTTCACACTCTTATAGATTTTTTTTAAAGAGAAAGAGGGAGGTGAACACTTAAGCTATTGAAAACAAGACTTTGCTAGAGCTTTTTCTCACTTTCTAACTTTTCAAAAAGGTGTGTTCTCTACTGAGAATTGAGGGGTATTTATAGACCCCAAGAGGGCTCCAAATTTGAATCACTTTTGGGTTTCCCGGTGCTGGCGGTGCCACAGCCTGTCAGTAGTGGTGCCATTGCCTGTCAGTGTCTGACACTGACAGTGTACTAGCGGTGCCACCGTTGGACCTCTCGGGTTCTGGGCGGTGCCACTGCCTGGACTATTCCAGCTCACTGGTTGGGCTCTAAACTTGGCCCAAACCAGTCCAAACTCGGGCCCAGTTGGTCCCTAATCGGGTTATGGGATTAACCCTTAATCCTAACCCAGATTGTATACAAACTACAAAATTAAGACATAGCCCTAAGCAAATTTTTAACCGGCAACGTCGAGTTTCCTTCCGACGAGCTTTCTAGCGAACTTCCAGCGGACTTCCGATACACCATCGGATTTCTTCCGGCGGACTCCCAGCAGGCTCCTGGTTTTGTGGCGAGTTCAACGAGTCTTTGGCAAGTATCCAAACCTTCTTAGTGATCTCCGCGAACCTCCGACGATCTTTCTGACAGACTTCTGAAAACTTTGGCAAGTCCCTAATTCTTTCTCGGTTGGTTCCGGCAACACTTCCGACAATTCTTTGGACTTTCGGCGGACTCTCGAACACCCATCGAACTTGACTCCGGTAAACTTTCTTTATGTCTTCAAGCTATTATAGTTAATCCTGCACACTTAATAATATGGATTAAATCAATTAACCCATCAATTGACTTCATCATCAAAATCCGAGATTCAACAATCTCTCCTTTTTCGATAATGACAATCAATTGATGACGGAGTTAATCATAACTCCCCCTATCTATATGTCATATTATGAGAAGATAAAAATACTTGAATTCAATCTCTTTGAATTCAAGCCTAAACCGATAAGTTCTATCCGTTGAACTTATCGTTATTCTTAATAAGCATGAGCAAATACGAAACTTCGTATTTCTCATAATTTCAAGGCATGAAAATTATTTTCAAGCCGAATGATAAAAGACAATTATCATTTCGACAAGAAATAATAATAATTTAAAATTTTAACATGGATCTCATGATATAAATGTAAGGCATAATTTCATATGATCATGAGATGATTGCTTATCATATATATATAAAAAAATGATAAACATGATACGACAACCAATCTAAAAACTTTCTTATGCGATATGCTCAAAAAGTTTTGCAATTACTTTTAAGGAATATAACACATATAAGACATTTTTCATTGCATTATACAACATATAAGCTATTGCAATATGATACATATAAGTCATGCTAATTTCATATTTGCACAAGTCATCAATCTTTTGCACATTTTCTCCCCCTTTGTCATTAACAAAAAGGAGATGAGTTTTCAAGCATAAAACTCGTGATCATTGAAGCCATTCATAAAATCATCTCATAAGAAAAAAAATCTTGAAAAGGAGATGTCAAAATTAACAAAGCTTCAACTTGACATTAAGATCGATCATTCAAGGAAGACATCAAATCATCTAAAATAACATGAAGGTGCTATCAAAATGTTGACAAAATTTCGAAAAGAAATATCTAACATCATATACTAGGATAATGTCAAATGCATGTTAAGGTAGCATAGAGGTTTACAATAATAAGAAAGGTTTAACACAATAATTATTCCTTAGGAGCAATTTCAGAGTTCCTATACATGTCATCTATCTTCTGGTTCATCTGTCGTAGTTCCCTCAAAATTTGAACTTGCTATAATTGGATTTGCTCTTGCTGTGATTTGAGTTGCTCTTGTTGTGATTTGATTTGATTTAATTCTGCCATGATGGGATCTTCAGAAGATGAAGCAGGAGCTGGTTCTAAAGGTACTGCACCAAAGGGACTAGGAGGAGGAGATTCATTTCCCTTAAAAATGGGTGTTTCAGGGTGTTCTACTAGTGGGGGAACTGGATCAGTCCTTCTAGGTTGCCTAATCCATATACCATTGTCAAAAGTGCACCTAAGTCTCTTGAGTAGGTTTATGTTGATAGTGTTAAATCGATCGACCTGGATTATTTCTTCATCGGGTGAGACACAAATATTATGGGCAAGCATTAATCGAGTGACTAACCCCCCATATGATAATATTGAGTCTTTAGCTATTATGCCCTGCATATGTTGCCGGATTAAGAATCCAAAATAATTATTTTGGCTGGTCATAATTCAATACATAGTATTTAACTCTATTTGACTAATCTCATCATGATGAAATTGTTTAGGAAGTAGGATGCTTATCATGATGTGATGAAGAAATTTAGAGTTAAAGGGCAACAAGTGCTCGTAACTTTTGGGAATTATGCCTAGGTTTGGATTTACAAAAACAGTTTATAAGGCTTTGGAGTAAGTTGCTCCGATTGCATTAATATCCCATTTACTTCTAAAATAAAACCCCTATCCTTTTCGGCAATTCCAATTAACTCACGTATAGTACTATCAAAGATTCAAATTTATGTTCATAAGAGGTAGATAGTTAAGCTATCATTGTCCACACTTAGGTTTGTGTAAAATAACCTAACCAACCTAGGGTAAATCGGTTCATCGATTTGTAGGATAGATAAGACATCTAAATTTGTAAACCATCTAATGGGTTCTTGGTTTTCAAGTTCATCTAGATCAACATGTTTGCCCTTATGTATTGTTCTTGTTTCGAAATTTAGATACCAAGGGCTACTTCATTAGATCTAAAGAGGATTTGGTCATAGGAATCTCCTTCTACCCTTTTCCCTTTGGTTCTTGATGATCTCTTTGGAGCCATATCTAATCATGATGATAGATTAAGAGAGAACTTTAAAGAATAGGCTAAATAATGAGAGGGAGAAAAAAAATTTCAGATCTTACCTTATATAAGTTTCCTTGGGAGGTAAAGAGCTTGATCTAAGAAGAACCCCTCTCTTAGGCTTTTAGAGGCTTAGAATGAGGTTGTGAGAGGTTTAGAGGGCTTTGTGAGAGTGCTAGGGAGGGTATTCTTGGGTTGGGGGCGGTTCCACTGCCGACCCTAACCCCCCCTCTTTATAAGGGGGTTCTCGGGCGGTGCCACCACCAACCGAGCGGTGCCACCGCTTGGGGACCGAGTGCCCAGGCGGTGCTACCGTCGGTTTTGGTGGTGCCATCGCTGGCACGTTAAAAAATGATTTTTTTTATTATTTTTATTTTCAGAAGTTTTAATATGTTTGATTTAAGATAGGATAGTGTCTTGGATCACTCTTTAAGATGTCATTCAAAATCGAAAAGAAAGAAGTCAAATCCACGAAAACCGAAAAAAGGATAAATTTTTTTTAAAAAATATATACAATCAAGCTCATTCACAAGGACAATTCAACATGCCTAATTCCCTTCTAATAAAGTCAAATTGATCTTCATTTAAGGCTTTTGTGAAAATGTCTGCTATTTGATGCTTTGTATCAATAAATTCTAGAATGACATTATTATTATTGACATGATCTCGTATAAAGTGATGCCTAATGTCAATATGCTTAGTTCTAGAGTGTTGAATTAGATTTTTGGTTAGACAAATAGCACTTGTATTGTCACATTTTATGGGAATGTTCTTTAAGTAAATTCCATAGTCTTCCAACGTTTTTTTAATCCAAACAACTTGTGCACAGCATGCACTTGCAGCTATGTATTCGGCTTCCGTCGTAGATAGTACAACCGAATTTTGTTTCTTGGAAGTCCAAGAAACAAGTGCATGTCCTAAAAATTGACATGTTCCAGATGTGCTTTTTCTATCTATCCTACATTCGCCAAAATCGGTATCTGCATAAGCTATTAAATCAAAATTATTGGATTTTGGATACCATAATCCTAAATTATGATTTCCTTTAAGATATATAAGGATTCTTTTAACACTTTTAAGATGAGACAATTTAGGACTAGCTTGAAACCTAGCACAAAGTCCTATACTAAACATGATATCCGGTCTAGTTGCGGTGAGGTAAAGTAAACTACCAATCATTCCCCTATATATTTTTTTATCAAAGCTTTCACCACTTTCATCCATGTCTAACTTAGTGGAAGTACTCATAGGAGTGTTTATAGCTTTTGAACCATCCATATTAAATCGTTTTAACAATTCTAATGTATATTTAGATTGATTAAGAAATATACCATTACTAAGTTGTTTAATTTACAATCCTAAAAAGAAGGTTAATTCTCCCATTAGGCTCATTTCAAATTCATGACTCATAAATATGGCAAATGATTCACATAATAATTCATCTGAATAACCAAAAATAATATCGTCAACATAAATTTGAATAATAAAAAAATTATTTTCAAAATGTTTGATAAACAATGTAGTATCAACCTTGCCTTTTGTAAAATTATTTAAAATAACAAAGGAACTAAGCCTTTCATACTAAGCTCTAGGAGCTTGTTTTAAGCCATAGAGAGCCTTAGTCAATTTAAATACATGATTAGGAAGAAGAGAATTTTTAAATCCGGGAGATTGTTCAGCATACACTTTTTCAGAAATAAAACCATTCAAGAAAGCACTTTTGACATCTATTTGAAATAGTTTAAAATTATTACTACTAGCACAGGCAAGGAGCATCCTAATGGCTTCTAATCTTGCTACAGGAGCGAAGATCTCTTTGTAGTCGATACCTTCTTCTTGGTTGAAACCTTTGGCCACTAGTCTAGTCTTGTTTCTAACCACGATACCGCATTCATCTTGTTTGTTTCTAAAGATCTATTTAGTACCAATAACTAAATGGTCACTAGGTCTAGAAACAAGCTTCCATACCTCATTCCTCTCAAATTGGTTCAATTCCTCTTGCATTGCAATAACCCATGAATCATCTTTCAAGGCTTCGTCAATGCATTTAGGTTCAATTTAAGAAAGGAAGACGGTGTTAGCACAAAAATTCTTGAAGGAAGAACGAGTTTGAACCCCTTTTGATATATCTCCTATAATTAGCTCCTTTGAATGAGCATCTATATATTTCCATTCCTTGGGTAAGGAAATTTCGAAAGAAGATGCATCCAAGTTGCTATTTTAAGGAGGGGGTTCATTTAAATTCAAATTATCAAAACCAAGATCATCATCAAAAGAATTTTTTTTTAACTCAAAAATTTCATTAAAAACTACATGAATAGACTCTTATATAACTAAGGTTCTTTTGTTAAAAACACGAAAAGCCTTAGAAACGGAAGAGTAACCAAGAAAGATGCCTTCATCGGATTTAGCATCAAATTTTCCTAAGGCATCCTTTTCATTAAAAATAAAGCATTTACAACCGAAAACTTTAAAATAAGAAACATTTAGTTTTTTGTTATTCCATAATTCATAGGGAGTTTTTGATAGAGATGGTCTTATTAGAACCTAATTCATGACATAGCAAGCCGTATTAACGGCTTCGGCCCAAAAATACTTAGGTAGACTGTATTCATTTAACATGGTTCTTGCCATGTCTTATAAATTTCTATTTTTTCTTTCAACTACCCTATTTTGTTAAGGATTTCTCGGAGTGGAGAAGTTGTGGTTATATCCATTGGATTCACAAAAACTTTAGAAGTCACGGTTTTAAAATTCGCCACCATGATCACTCCGAATTGATGAAATCATGAAGCCTTTTTCGTTTTGAGTAAGTTTACAAAATTTAGAGAAACATTTGAAACAATTATTGTTGTGAGCAAAGAAATAGGTCCAAGTGTATCTACTATAGTCATCTACAATTATGAAGGCATATCTGCTTCCTCCTAGACTCGTTGTGTCAATTGGTCCAAATAAGTCCAAATAGATCAATTGCAATGGTCTAGTGGTGCTAATTTGATTTTTTGGTTTGAAACTAGTTTTTATTTGTTTTCCTAATTGACGAGCATCACACACTTTGTCCTTAACAAACTTCATATTGGGAATCCCTCATACTTGTTGAATCTCGGATTTTGATGATGAAGTCAATTGTCATTTGTTGTCTAATCTATGTGTTTGAGATAAGTGTGCAGGATTAACTACGATGAAAGTTAGACAAGCAGCAGGAGTTGCGCCGGAGTCAAGTTCATGATCACGTTGGGAGTTCGAGAGTTCGACGGAAGTTCGGACGGTCGTCGGAGGTTCTGCGAGAACAGATCCGAGAAGTCCAGAAGCTTGCCAAGCGAAGCTCGTCGGAACTTGCCAAGTGGATCGTCGCAAAGTCCAGGAGTTTGCCGGAAGTCCGCAGGAGCATCACCGAGGGTTCATCGGATGATCGACGGAAGTTCGCCGGAAACTCGTCGGAAGAAGCGATTGACGCACCGAAGCAAAGCTGCAGAAATTGTCTTAGATCTAATCATAGTTAGCACGTTAATTAAGTTGGAAAATGGGAGGTGATCCCATTAGCTTAATCTTGGGGCAATTGGGCCCCTGAAAGACTGAAATTGGGCCGAATGGAGCTAACCATTCGGACCCTGATTGCACCAGGAGGTGCAACCGCCTAGGCCAGGAGGTGGCACCGCCTGGGCTAAGCCTCCCAGCGAGACTGGGCGGTGCAACCTCCCCAGCCGGGAGGTGGCACCGCCTGAGCTTAGTCTTCGAGCAAGACTGGGCGGTGCAACCTCCCTGACAGAGAGGTGGCACCGCCTGAGCTCAGTCTTCGAGCAAGACTGGGCGGTGCAACCTCCCTGACAGAGAGGTGGCACCGCCTGAGCTCGGTCTTCGAGCTCTGCCAGGCGGTGCAACCTCTCCAGTCAAGAGGTGCAACTGCCTGATCCCGGAATTCCGGGATTTGATCGTTTTGAGCTCCAAATTTGAACTGGGTTGGGGGCTATAAATACCCCACCCATTCAGCACTGAAAAGATACAGACCTATACCGAAATCTTGATCTTTTCTGTGATTCTAAGAGCTCAAAAGTGTTGTAAAGCCTTTAAGTCTCCTCCTTCTGTTCTTCAAGTTTTGAGTTGTAAAGTGAGGAGAGAAAGGTCTGTAAAGGTTGTCTCCTGAGCCTGCCAAAAGGAGAGAAACTGTAAAAAGGGCAGTTGGCCTTCGCCTAATTGAAGGAAGGCCTCTAGTTGACGTCGGTGACCTCGTCGGTGGAGGAAGCCAAAAGTGGAGTAGGTCAAGACTGACCGAACCACTCTAAATCTCTGGTTTGCGTTTATTTTGAGCACTTTATCATTACTGCAAACCTCCTTCATAACTACTGCATTCTGCGCTTTTACGAACAAGTTCTAAGTGCTGTTCTTTCCGAATCTGCATTCAGACGTAAATCGGTGTTTTCGTACATTACAGTTTACGTTTACGTTTTGATTCTGCAAAACTATCTTCTACGCCTTCACGAACAAGTTTTTAAGTGCTGATCTGTCAGAATCTGCTTTCAGACGTAAACCAGCGTTTTCGTACGATATTTACATCGCAGTTTACGTTTACGCCTTGATTCTACAAAACTATCTTCTACGCTTTTACGAACGAGTTTCTAAAGTTCAGATCCCTTTGAAACTGCGTCTAGACGTAAAATTGCGTTTAGACGTAAAACTGCTCAAACTGTGTAAAGATGTTTTAGGCGTAAACTGAGTTTAGACGTAAATCTGCGTTTAGACGTAAAACTGCGTTTAGACGTAAATCTGCGTTTAGACGTAAAATTACGTTTAGACGTAAATCTGAGTTTAGACGTAAATCTACGTTTAGACGTAAAACTGCGTTTAGACGTAAATCTGCGTTTAGACGTAAAACTACGTTTAGACGTAAATCTGCGTTTAGACGTAAACTGCGCTTAGACGCAAACTGCGCTTAGACGCAAACTGTGTTTAGACGCAAACTGCGCTTAGACGCAATCTGTGCTTAGACGCAAACTGCACTTAGATACAAACTGAGAATTAGCTTTTGCATCATAATAGTTTTTATTGAACGAACGCAGCTTTTGGTTTTAATCGCTGTAAGATTTCTGCACCGCCCCTCTTAGTGCTCTCGATCCTAACAATTGGTATCAGAGCGAGGTTAACTCTCTAACGGATTAAAACCCAAAGAGAAATGGCATACGCCGGAAACCAAGAGGGGCATTCTATTACGCATCCACCCATGTTCAGTGGGACGGACTACACCTACTGGAAGACCCGAATGAGGATCTTTCTTATTTCTATGGATTTTGAACTATGGAATCTTGTCGAAAACGGATTTTCGAAGTCTTCTCTTCCAATGATCGATTGGAATGATTTGGAGAAGAAGGCTTTCGCTCTTAATGCAAAGGCTATGAATGCCTTATTTTGTGCACTTGATAAAAACGAGTTTAACCGTGTTTCAACTTGTGAAACTGCATTTGATATTTGGCACACACTCGAAGTGACCCATGAGGGCACAAGTAGAGTAAAAGAGTCAAAAATCAATTTGTTGTTACATTCTTTTGAACTTTTCCGCATGAAACCGAGTGAAACCATTGGCGACATGTTTACCCGTTTCACGGATGTCGTCAACGGTCTAAAAGGACTCGGAAAGAGCTTTTCGGATTTTGCGCTGGTTAACAAAATACTAAGATCCCTTCCTAAGAGTTGGGATCCTAAAGTCACTGCTATTCAAGAGGCAAAAGATTTACGAAATTTCCCTCTTGAAGAACTAATCGGGTCATTAATGACCTACGAAATGACTTGTAAAGCTCATGAAGAGCAAGAAGACATCCTTCCAAAGAACAGGAAGGATATGGCACTCAAAACTTCTGAATGCCACTTGAGAGAAAACTCAAGTGATGAGGACTGTGATGATGACTTGGCACTTCTAACAAGAAAGTTTAAAAAGTTCTTTAAAAGAAACAAGTTTAAGAATGATGCAAAAAATAAACTTGAACCCAAGAAGGACCAAGTAATCTACTATGAATGCAAAAAGCCGGGACACTACAAGAGTGATTGTCCCCAAGTCAAGAAGAGAACATCAAAGAAAAAAGCGCTTCAAGCAACATGAGATGACTCAAGCGCATCCGAAGAAGAAGAGTCCAACACCGAGCAAGTTGCTCATTACGCCTTAATGGCCATCGAAGATGAGGTAACAAATTCAATAGATACAGATTTATCTTTCGATGAATTATTAAATGCTTTCCATGAATTGTTTGATGAGTATAAGATTATCAGTAGTAAATACAAATTGCTAAAAAAGGAGCATGATAGTCTTATTTGTAATTTCGATAAGTTAAATGCTGAACATCATGATAGTTTAAGCCCATGCATAAAATGCCATAATCTAGAAACTCTCCAAAAAGAAAACTTGCTACTTAAGGACACCTTGAAGAAATTCGAGGTTGGTAGCAAGTCATTGAACATGATCCTTACAAACAAAGGTCACGTTCCCAAAAGGAGTGGAATTGGATTTGTGAGAAGTCCTCACCAAAATCCAACCACCTTCATAAAAGGCTCCATCTTACATGTTCAACACCAAACCAAGTGCAACTTCTGTTGCAAATCTGGACACAAGACACATTGTTGTCCATTCAAGAAAATAAGTCCAAACAAATTGATTTGGGTTCCTAAAGGAACCATGACAAATTCTATGCAACATGATAAGAAATGTAGATCTATTTATGAGGCACCCAAAAGCAAATGGGTACCTAAACATCATCCTTTCTTGTAGAAAACTAAACCATCGTAAGCTAGGAGCAAGAGATGGTACCTTCATAGTGGATGCTCAAGGCATATGATTGGAGATCCATCTCAATTCTCTAAGCTCGCTAGCATAGACGAAGGCTATGTCACCTTCGGAGACAACAATAAGGGTAAAATCATTGGCAAAGGAACCATAGGTAACAAATCCAACCTCTTTATTGAAGATGTTCTGTTAGTTGATGGTTTAAAACATAACCTCTTGAGTATTAGTCAATTATGTGATAAAGGATATACTGTCAAATTCGAATCTAATGCTTGCATCATTGAAAAACCACATAAAAATATGTCTATGATTGCATTAAAACATAATAACGTATACACTATTGACATCAATGACTTATGTGATGAAATGTGTTTTGCGGTTATGAATGAGGATGCTTGGCTATGGCATAGAAGATTAGGTCATGCTAGCATGAAACTAATCACTCAAGTATCATCTAGAGAACTTGTAAGAGGAATTCCTCATATCAAGTTCATCAAAGATAATGTATGCGATGCTTGCCAATTAGGTAAACAAATTAAGGGTAGTTTCAAAGCTAAGAATCAAATAAGCACCTCTAGGCCCTTACAATTGATCCATATGGACTTGTTCGGACCAATCTCTACATCGAGTCTAGGAGGTAGCAAATACGCATTTGTCATTGTTGATGACTATAGCAGATATACATGGACCTACTTCTTAAAACAGAAAAATGAATGCTTTAGATATTTTACCAAGTTTTGTAAACTTGTTCAAAATGAGAAGGGATCTATGATTTCGTCAATTAGAAGTGATCATGGTGGAGAATTTCAAAACCATGATTTCCAAGAATTCTGTGAACTCAATGGATACAACCATAATTTCTCTACTCCAAGAAATCCTCAACAAAATGGGGTAGTAGAAAGAAAAAATCGAAATCTACAAGAAATGGCAAGAACCATGTTGAATGAACATAGCCTACCCAAATATTTTTGGGCCGAAGCTGTAAACACTACATGCTATATTTTGAATAAAGTTCTAGTAAGACCCTTACTCACCAAAACTCCTTATGAGTTATGGAATAACAAAAAACCCAATGTCTCATATTTTAAAGTCTTTGGGTGTAAGTGTTTTATCTTGAATGAAAAGGATAACTTAGGAAAATTCGATGCTAAATCTGATGAAGGAATCTTTCTTGGTTATTCTTCGGTTTCTAAAGCTTTTCGTATTTTCAATAAAAGAACTTTAATTATTGAAGAATCCATCCATGTTGTTTTCAATGAGATTTCCGAAATTAAGAAAAATGATCTTGATGATGATGTTAACTTTGATTCTTTGAATTTAAACGAAACCCCGTCTCCAACTAGCAACTTGGATGCATCCACTTCCTTACCCAAGGATTGGAAGTATGTAGATGCTCATCCTAAGGAGCTAATCTTAGGAGACACGTCAAAGGGGGTTCAAACACGATCTTCTCTTAAAACTTTTTGTGCAAACGCCGCCTTTCTCTCCCAAATTGAACCCAAATGCGTTGACGAAGCCATGAAAGATGATTCATGGATTATCGCAATGCAAGATGAATTGAATCAATTTGAGAGAAATGAGGTGTGGACGCTTGTTCCTAGGCCAAATGACCATTTAGTTATTGGTACTAAATGGGTCTTTAGAAACAAGCAAGATGAAAATGGTATCGTGGTTAGAAACAAGGCTAGATTAGTGGCCAAAGGTTTCAACCAAGAAGAAGGTATCGATTACGAAGAAACCTTCGCACCTGTGGCTCGATTGGAAGCCATAAGGATGCTCCTTGCCTATGCTAGTTGTAATAATTTTAAGTTATTTCAAATGGATGTTAAAAGCGCTTTTCTAAATGGCTTTATTTCCGAAGAAGTCTATGTTGAACAACCTCCTGGATTTGAAAATAATAGTCTCCCTAATCATGTGTTTAGATTAACTAAAGCTCTCTATGGTTTAAAACAAGCTCCAAGGGCTTGGTATGAGAGACTTAGTTCTTTTCTCATTGAAAATAATTTCATAAAAGGCAAGGTTGATACTACATTATTCATCAAGAATTTTGAAAATAATTTTCTCATTGTTCAAATTTATGTTGATGATATTATCTTTGGTTCTACGAATGAATCTCTCTGTGAATCTTTTGCTAAAACTATGAGTCTTGAATTCGAAATGAGTTTAATGGGAGAGTTAACATTCTTCTTAGGTTTACAAATCAAACAACTAAGCAATGACATCTTTATTAGTCAAACTAAATATGCCATGAATTTACTCAAGAAGTTTAATATGGAGAACTCAAAAGCCATTAACACTCCTATGAGCACCTCCACTAAATTAGAAATTGATGAAAGTGGAGAAAGCTTTGATAAAAAAACTTATAGGGGTATGATAGGAAGTTTACTTTACCTCACTGCAACAAGACCAGACATCATGTTCAGTGTAGGACTTTGTGCTAGATTTCAATCAAACCCTAAGATATCTCATCTCAAAGCAGTTAAAAGAATACTCAGATACCTTAATGGTACCACAAATCTAGGATTATGGTACCCAAAATCAGAGAATCTTGAGTTAATTGCTTATGCTGATGCGGACTTTGCTGGTTGTAGATTAGATAGAAAAAGCACATCAGGAACATGTCAATTTTTAGGATATGCTCTTGTTTCCTGGTCATCTAAGAAACAAAGCTCGGTTGCTCTATCAACAACCGAAGCTGAATATATTGCAGCAAGTGCATGTTGTGCACAAGTTGTATGGATGAAAAACACTTTAGAAGATTACAAAATTAATCTTAAAGATATTCCCATTAAATGTGATAACACAAGTGCAATATGCTTAACCAAGAATCCTATACAACACTCAAGAACAAAACATATTGATATCAGACATCACTTTATACGAGATCATGTTGCGAATCATGATATAATCATAGAGTTCATTGATACTAAACATCAACTAGCTGATATCTTTACAAAACCTCTAAGTGAAGAATAATTTGATTTCATTCGAAGAGAATTAGGAATGTTGATGTGTCCGAATAGATAAATTTGTTAAAATTATTTTTCGGACTATATTGAATGATCAAACCACTTGATTGCCATGTTTCTATGATTATATGTGAAAATCTGCAACAAAATCTTGTCCGAATGCATATTATTTTTTGAATGCTATACACCAGATTTTCTCGTACACTTTCATGAAAAATAAGTTTCTGAAATAGATTTGATGAAGTGATTCATGTGTATGTATTCCATCCTGCAAAATCTTTACATAGACAATGGATTATAACAAAAAGGGGAAGAAGTATTTAAAGCAATCTATGTAAAATTCCTCTATAAGCTTGCTATTATTATTTTCCTGGTATCATAATTACTATGCTTTTTGTTGATGACAAAGGGGGAGATATATGAATAGATATATGAATTGATAAACACTGCCATGATTAGAAATACTATGAGTGATGCTATAAACACACTGCTATGATTATGCCATCCTTGCATCACCAAGAGATATATGAACATGTGCTAAAGTTTGCATTATGCCTTAAGTTGATATCTTATCATATGAAGAAAATGCAAAACTTGCTAGAATATTTCAAATGTGTGCTTCATGTAATAGTGCTTCACAGCTTTATATGATAATGTTCATACTACATGATGAATAGTTACAAACACAATCATACAAACTTGATGATGTATGTCAAGCCTTGACATCATCCTTGAAGAGATACATCATGATGAGTATCATGATGGGAGTATTGATGAGTTTAACTGATCTAACTTATCAATACGTCACTTGAATTCTCAGGTCTTGAATTCAAGGTTGACTTATCTCAACTATGGCATATAGACAGGGGGAGTTAAGGATAACTCCATTATCAATTGATTGTCATCATCAAAAAGGGGGAGATTGTTGAATCTCGGATTTTGATGATGAAGTCAATTGTCATTTGTTGTCTAATCTATGTGTTTGAGATAAGTGTGCAGGATTAACTACGATGAAAGTTAGACAAGCAGCAGGAGTTGCGCCGGAGTCAAGTTCATGATCACGTTGGGAGTTCGAGAGTTCGACGGAAGTTCGGACGGTCGTCGGAGGTTCTGCGAGAACAGATCCGAGAAGTCCAGAAGCTTGCCAAGCGAAGCTCGTCGGAACTTGCCAAGTGGATCGTCGCAAAGTCCAGGAGTTTGCCGGAAGTCCACAGGAGCATCACCGAGGGTTCATCGGATGATCGACGGAAGTTCGCCGGAAACTCACCGGAAGAAGCGATTGACGCACCGAAGCAAAGCTGCAGAAATTGTCTTAGATCTAATCGTAGTTAGCACGTTGATTAAGTTGGAAAATGGGAGGTGATCCCATTAGCTTAATCTTGGGGCAATTGGGCCCCTGAAAGACTGAAATTGGGCCGAATGGAGCTAACCATTCGGACCCTGATTGCACCAGGAGGTGCAACCGCCTAGGCCAGGAGGTGGCACCGCCTAGGCTAAGCCTCCCAGCGAGACTGGGCGGTGCAACCTCCCCAGCCGGGAGGTGGCACCGCCTGAGCTCAGTCTTCGAGCAAGACTGGGCGGTGCAACCTCCCTGACAGAGAGGTGGCACCACCTGAGCTCAGTCTTCGAGCAAGACTGGGCGGTGCAACCTCCCTGACAGAGAGGTGGCACCGCCTGAGCTCGGTCTTCGAGCTCTGCCAGGCGGTGCAACCTCTCCAGTCAAGAGGTGCAACCGCCTGATCCCGGAATTCCGGGATTTGATCGTTTTGAGCTCCAAATTTGAACTGGGTTAGGGGCTATAAATACCCCACCCATTCAGCACTGAAAATATACAGACCTATACCGAAATCTTGATCTTTTCTGTGATTCTAAGAGCTCAAAAGTGTTGTAAAGCCTTTAAGTCTCCTCCTTCTGTTCTTCAAGTTTTGAGTTGTAAAGTGAGGAGAGAAAGGTCTGTAAAGGTTGTCTCCTGAGCCTGCCAAAAGGAGAGAAACTGTAAAAAGGGCAGTTGGCCTTCGCCTAATTGAAGGAAGGCCTCTAGTTGACGTCGGTGACCTCGTCGGTGGAGGAAGCCAAAAGTGGAGTAGGTCAAGACTGACCGAACCACTCTAAATCTCTGGTTTGCGTTTATTTTGAGCACTTTATCATTACTGCAAACCTCCTTCATAACTACTGCATTCTGCGCTTTTACGAACAAGTTCTAAGTGCTGTTCTTTCCGAATCTGCATTCAGACGTAAATCGGTGTTTTCGTACATTACAGTTTACGTTTACGTTTTGATTCTGCAAAACTGTCTTCTACGCCTTCACGAACAAGTTTTTAAGTGTTGATCTGTCCGAATCTGCTTTCAGACGTAAACCAGCGTTTTTGTACGATATTTACATCGCAGTTTACGTTTACGCCTTGATTCTGCAAAACTGTTTTCTGCGCTTTTACGAACGAGTTTCTAAAGTTCAGATCCCTTTGAAACTGCGTCTAGACGTAAAATTGCGTTTAGACGTAAAACTGCTCAAACTGTGTAAAGATGTTTTAGGCGTAAACTGAGTTTAGACGTAAATCTGCGTTTAGACGTAAAACTGCGTTTAGACGTAAATCTGCGTTTAGACGTAAAACTGCGTTTAGACGTAAATCTGAGTTTAGACGTAAATCTACGTTTAGACGTAAAACTGCGTTTAGACGTAAATCTGCGTTTAGACGTAAAACTGCGTTTAGACGTAAATCTGCGTTTAGACGTAAACTGCGCTTAGACGCAAACTGCGCTTAGACGCAAACTGTGTTTAGACGCAAACTGCGCTTAGACGCAATCTGCGCTTAGACGCAAACTGCACTTAGATACAAACTGAGAATTAGCTTTTGCATCATAATAGTTTTTATTGAACGAACGCAGCTTTTGGTTTTAATCGCTGTAAGATTTCCGCTGCACTAATTCACCCCCCCCTCTTAGTGCTCTCGATCCTAACAATACTAACTCTCTAGATGAAATCTTAGATATTAGTTTCATACTTGTATGGCCTAATATCCTATGCCAAAGCCAAGTATCATCATTTAAAGCAAAAAAGCACATTTCATTACTAAGTTCATCAAGGTTGATGGTGTAGACATTATTTTGTTTTAAGGCAATCATTGATATGTTATTGTTTGGTTTTTCAATAATGCACATATTAGATTCAAATCTAATGATGTAACCTTTATCGCATAATTGACTAATGTTTAAGAGATTATGTTTTAATCTATCAACTAGTAACACATCATCAATTGAAAAACTTGATTTGTTACCTATGGTTCCCTTACCAATGATTTTACCTTTGTTGTTATCTCCGAAGGTGACATACCCTTCTTCGTTGCTAGTGAGCATAGAGAAATGAGATGGATCTCCGGTCATGTGCCTTGAGCATCCACTATCAAGATATCATCTCTTACTCCTAGCTTGTGAGTTTGTCTACAAAAGAGGATGGTTTTTAGGTACCCATTTGATTTTGGGTGCCTCAAAAATTGATCTACTAATTTTGTCATTCATCATTGAATTATTTATAGTTCCTTTAGGAACTCATATCAACTTTTATTAAATGGACATTTGTAAATAACATGTCCGGATTTATAACAAAAGTTGCATTTCAAATGAGGTGAAACATGTAATGTGGGTCCTTTAATGAAGGTGGTAGGATTTTGGTGAGATCCTCTCACAAAACCAATTTCACTTCTATTTATGACGTGACCCTTATTTGCAAGGATCCTGTCCAAGACTTTGCTACCGACCTTAAACTTGTTTAAGGTCTCCTTAAGTAGCAAATTCTTATTTTTTATTGCTTCTAAGTGTTCACACTTAGAGCATGGAGGAGTTTGAAGACTATCAAGCTTATTTTGTAGTAAGGCATGCTCTTTCTTTAATAGATTGAACTTCTTACTAATAGTTCTACACTCATCAAATAATTTGTGAAAAGCGATAGAAAGTTCATCAAAAGATAAATCTTCATTAATTAAATCACATACCTCTCCTCCTAAAGCCATTAGCGTGAAGTTTGCCTCCTCTTTGTTGCTAGCTTCTTCATTCTCGAAATCACTTGAGTCGTCCCAAGTCGCTTTTAAAGCTTTATTCTTCTTCAATTGCTTCTTCTTGGCTTGGGGGCATTTATTTTTGAAGTGCCCCAACTTCTTGCATTCGTAGCATATTACTTGGTTTTTTTTTATGTTCAAGTTTATTTTTGGTGTAATTTTTAAATTTGTTCCTTCTTATAAATTTTTAAAATTTTTGAGTTAAAAGTGTAATGTGTTGAATCTCGGATTTTGATGATAAAATCAATTGATTTGTTAATTGATCTAATCCATATTATTGAGTTAAGTGTGTAGGATTAACTACGATAACCAGAAAACATAAAGCAAGAATACTGGAGTCAAGTTCGATGGACGTTTAAGAGTCCGAAGAATCGTCGGAGATGTTACCGGAACCAACCGAGAAGAAATCAGGAACTTGTCGGAATTTTCGGAAGTTCGCTGAAGAGATCGTCAGAGGTTCGCAGAGATCACCGAGAAGGCTCGGCTACTCGTTGAAGTCGTCACAAGATCGGGAGCCTGTTGGGAGTCTGTCGGAAGAAACCCGAGAGCATATCGGAAGTCCGCCGGAAGTTCGTCGGATAGCTCGCTGGAACAAGACTCGACGTTGAAAACTTGCTTGGGATGTTTTGAGTTATGTAGTTCACATGTAATTAGGATTAGGATTAAAAGATAATCCTATATCCTGGTTAGGGGCCAACTGGGCCTAAAATTAGATTTGGTTTGGGCTGAAATTAAAGCCCAACCTATGAACCGAAGGGTCTGGCGGTGGCACCGTCAGACTGGGCGGTTGCACCGCCTAGCACCCGAGAGCCAGGCGGTGGCATCGTCAGTCCACTGTCAGTGTCAGACACTGATAGGCAGTGGCACCGCCAGCATCGGGAACCAAAGAGAATTCAAATTTTGGAGCCCAAATTTGAATCCTCTTAAGGCCTATAAATACCCCTCAAATCTTAGCTAAGATTACAACTTCTTGAGAAGCAATTGATTAAGAGAAAGGTCTTAGAAAAGTCTTAGCAAGTCTTGTTTTCAATTTGCTAGAGTGTTCACCTCCTTCTTTCTTGCTGAAAATTTGTAAGAGTGTGCACCGCTTGTAAAAAGTTGTAAGAGGGGTATTTACCCTTCCCCTTCAAGAGATTTGCTAGTGGAAGGTGGGAGCCTCATCGAAGAGGGCCTCGCAAGTGGATGTAGGTCATTTGACCGAACCACTTTAAAATCGGCGTGATCTCTGGTTTGCATTTCATTATTGCTATTTACATTACTGCAAACCTTCTTACGTGCTTTATCTCCTCATTACCTTTGCTGCATAACTTTACGAATACGCTTTCAAGTTAAGCACTTCCGAGTTCGATTTTTATCGTATGAAAGATTTATCAAAACCGACGTTTTAATCAGCTGCACTAATTCACCCCCCCCTCTTAGTGCCGCTCCGATCCTAACAATTGGTATAAGAGCGAGGCTCACTCTCATACTTGGTTTGATACCCAAGAGAGATGGCTTACTCCGGCATACATGAGGGTCATTCTATCACACGTCCACCCATGTTTAATGGGTCGGATTATACTTATTGGAAGACTCGTATGAGGATTTTCCTCATTTCCATGGATTTTGAGCTTTGGACTATTGTCGAAAACGGATTTCAAAAATCTTCTCTTCCGATGAGCGAATGGAATGAATCGGAGAAGAAGGTTTTTGCTTTAAATGCAAAGGCTATGAATACCTTGTTTTGTGCACTAGACAAAAATGAATTTAATCATGTTTTAATTTGTGATTCAGCTTTTGATATTTGGAGAACTCTTGAGGTCACTCATGAAGGCACTAGCCGAGTGAAAGAGTCCAAAATCAACATCCTTGTGCACTCTTACGAACTTTTCCGAATGAAACTAAGTGAGTCCATCGGAGACATGTACACCCGGTTCAAGGATGTCATCAATGGACTCAAAGCTCTTGGTAAAGATTTTACTAACTTTGAACTAGTAACTAAAATCTTAAGATCCCTCCCTAAAAGTTGGGATCCAAAAGTTACGGCCATTCAAGAGGCCAAAGACCTTAAAACATTCCCTCTTGAAGAACTTATTGGGTCTCTAATGACCTACGAAATGATATGTCAAGCTCATGATGAGCTCGAGAACCCCCTTCCAAAGAACAGGAAAGATATGACACTCACATCACAAGAAGATCACTTGAAAGGAACATCAAGTGATGAGGACAGTGACAATGACATTGCACTTTAGACTCAAAAATTTAAAAAATACTTAAGAAAGAATAAATTTAAAAATAATACAAAAAATAAATTTGAACACAAGAAGGACCAAGTGATTTGCTATGAGTGCAAAAAACCGGGACACTACAAGAACGATTGTCCTCAAGCCAAAAAGAGAACATCAAAGAAGAAGGCGCTCAAGGTAACGTGGGATGATTCAAGCGCGTCCGAAGAAGAGGAGTCCAACACCGAGCAAGTTGCTCATTACGCCCTAATAGCCATCGGAGAAGAGGTAACGGATTTAATTGATGCAGATTTACCTTATCATAAATTATTAAATGCCTTCCATGAGTTATTTGATGAATGTAAGACAATTAGTAGAAAATACAAATTACTAAAAAAGGAGCATGATAGTCTCACTTGTAATGTTGATAAATTAAAGACTGAATATCATGATAGTTTAGCTCCATGTATAAAATGCCATGATCTAGAAACTCTCCAAAAGGAGAACATGCTACTTAAGGACACCTTGAAGAAATTCGAGGTTGGTAGTAAGTCTTTGAACATGATCCTTACAAATAAGGGTCACGTTCCTAAAAGAAGTGGAATCGGATTTGTGAGAAGTTTTCACCAAAATCCAACCACCTTCATTAAAGGCCCTATCTTACATGTTCGGCACCAAAGCAATTACAACTTTTGTTACAAATATGGACATAAAACTTATAAATGTCCATTCAAGAAAATTAGTCCGAATAAACTAATTTGGGTTCCTAAAGGAACCATGATCAATTCTATGCAATATGATGAACAAGTTAAATCAGTTTTTAAGGCACCCAAAAGAAAATGAGTACCTAAAAATAATCCCTTCTTGTAGAAACATACACCATCACAAGCTAGGAGCAAGAGATGATATCTAGATAGTGGATGCTCAAGATATATGACTGGAGATCCATCTCATTTCTCTATGCTCACTAGGAAAGAAGAAGGGTACGTCACCTTCGGAGACAACAACCAAGGCAAAATCATTGGCAAGGGAACCATAGGTAACAAATTAAAATTTTCTATTGATGATGTCTTACTAGTTGATGGATTGAAACATAATCTCTTGAGTGTTAGTCAATTATGCGATAAAGGTTATATCGTTAGATTTGAATCAAATGTGTGTATTATTGAAAAACCAAACCATACATAACTATGATTGCATTAAAACAAAATAATGTCTACACCATCAATCTTGATGAACTAAGTAATGAAATGTGCTTCTCTGCTTTAAATGATGATGCTTGGCTTTGACATAGGAGACTAGGCCATGCAAGCATGAAACTAATATCTAAGATCTCATTTAGAGAATTAGTGCGAGGAATTCCAAATATAAAGTTTATTAAGGACAAAGTATGCGATGCATGTCAACTAGGTAAACAAATAAAAACTAGTTTCAAACCAAAAACTCAAATTAGCACCACTAGACCATTACAATTGATTCATTTGGACTTATTTGGACCAATTGACACGACAAGTCTAGGAGGAAGCAAATATGCATTTGTAATTGTGGATGACTATACTAGATACACTTAGACCTATTTCTTAGCTCACAAAAGTGATTGTTTCAAGTGTTTCTCTAAATTTTGTAAACTCACTCAAAACGAAAAAGGTTTCATGATTTCATCAATTTGGAGTGATCACGGTGGCGAATTTCAAAACCGTGACTTTCAAAATTTTTGTGAAGTTAATGGATACAATCACAACTTCTCCACTCCGAGGAATCCCCAATAAAATGGAGTAGTTGAAAGAAAAAATAGAAATCTACAAGAAATGACAAGAACGATGTTAAATGAACATAGTCTACCCAAGTATTTTTGGGCCGAAGCCGTAAATACGACTTGCTACATCATGAATAGAGTCCTAATAAGACCATTCCTATCAAAAACTCCCTATGAATTATGGAATAACAAAAAACTAAATATATCCTATTTTAAAGTTTTCGGTTGTAAATGCTTTATTTTGAATGAAAGGGATGCCTTAGGAAAATTTGATGCTAAATCCGATGAAGGCATCTTTCTTGGTTACTCTTCCGTTTCTAAGGCTTTTTGGGTTTTTAACAAAAGAACCTTAGTAATAGAAGAGTCTATTCATGTAGTTTTTAATGAAATTTCTAATTTAAAGAAAAATGATTTTGATGATTATCTTGGTCTTGATAATTTGAATTTAAATGAACCACATCCTCAAAATAGCAACTTGGATGCACCTTCTTCCGAAATTTCCTTACCCAAGGAATGGAAGTATATAGATGCTCATCCAAAGGAGCTAATTATAGGAGATACATCAAAAGGGGTTCAAACTCGTTCCTCTTTCAAGAATTTTTGTGCTAACACTACCTTCCTTTCTCAAATCGAACCTAAATGCATTGACGAGGCCTTAAAAGATGATTTTTGGGTTATTGCAATGCAAGAGGAATTAAATCAATTTGAGAGGAATAAGGTATGGAAGCTTGTTCCTAGACCCAGTGACCATTTAGTCATTGGTACTAAATGGGTCTTTAGAAACAAGCAAGACGAAAATAGTATCGTGGTTAGAAACAAGGCTAGATTAGTGGCCAAAGGTTTCAACCAAGAAGAAGGTATCGACTACGAAGAAACCTTCGCTCCTGTGGCAAGATTAGAAGCCATTAGGATGCTCCATGCCTATGCTAGTAGTAATAATTTTAAACTGTTTCAAATGGATGTCAAAAGTGCCTTCTTGAATGGTTTTATTTCCGAAGAAGTATATATCGAACAACCTCCCGGATTTGAAAATTCTCTTCTTCCTAATCATGTATTCAAATTGACTAAGGCTCTCTATGGCTTGAAACAAGCTCCTAGAGCTTGGTATGAAAGGCTTAGCTCCTTTCTTATTTTAAATAAGTTTACTAAAGGCAAGGTTGATACTACATTGTTTATCAAACATTTTAAAAATAATTTTCTTATTGTATAAATTTATGTTGACGATATTATTTTTGGCTTTTCGGATGAATCATTATGTGAATCATTTGCCAAATGTATGAGTCATGAATTTGAAATGAGTTTAATGGGTGAATTAACTTTCTTTTTAGGATTACAAATCAAACAACTTAGTGATGGTATATTTCTTAACCAATCTAAATATACATTAGAATTGTTAAAACGATTTAACATGGATAATTCAAAAGCAATAAACACCCTTATGAGTACTGCGACTAAGTTAGATATGGATGAAAATAGTGAAAATTTCGATCAAAAAATATATAGGGGAATGATAGGTAGTCTACTTTACCTCACTGCGACTAGACCGGATATTATGTTTAGTGTAGGACTTTGCGCTAGGTTTCAATCTAATCCTAAATTATCTCATCTTAAGAGTGTTAAAAGAATATTTAGGTATCTTAAAGGAACTCCAAATCTAGGATTGTGGTATCCAAAATCTGAAAAATTTGATTTAATAGCTTATGCAGATGCCGATTTTGGCGGATGCAAGATAGATAGAAAAAGTACATCCGGAACATACCAATTTTTAGGACATGCACTTGTTTCTTGGACTTCCAAGAAACAAAATTCAGTTGCATTATCTACGGCGGAAGCCGAATACATTGCTGCAAGTGCATGCTGTGCACAAGTTGTTTAGATGAAAAATACATTAGAAGACTATGGAATTCACTTTAAAAACATTCCCATAAAATGTGATAAAACTAGTGTCATATGTCTTACTAAAAATCCAATTCAGCACTCTAGAACTAAGCACATCGACGTTAGGCATCATTTCATACGCGATCATGTACTTAACAATAATGTTGTTCTAGAATTCATTGACACAAAGCATCAATTAGCAGATATATTTACAAAAGCTTTGAATGAAGACCAATTTGAATTCATTAGAAGGGAATTAGGTATGTTAAATTGTCTCTAAGAATAAACTTGTTTGAATGGATTTTCCATAAAGTTTTTCATCCTCTCTCCGTTCCTCGGTGAATTTGATCCTTCTCCTTCGATTCAAGATGACATATTGAAGTACAACTCATTATCTTAACCTATCTTGAGTCAAACATCTCTGAAAAACAAAAGGGGGAAGAAAAGTTTTTTTTCCTTCTTCCGCAGCACGCCAGCGGTGGCACCGCCAGAATCGGCGGTAGCACCGCTTGAGCGCTTGGGCGCCAGGCGGTGGCACCGCTTGGTTTGGCGGTGGTACCGCCCGAGACACCCTTTAAAAACCAAAGGGTTAGGGCCGGCGGTGACACCACCCTTAACCCGTGAAGGCCTCCCTCAAACTCTCCCAAAATCTTCCTAACTCTCATTCTAACCTCTAGAAGTCTTGGAGAGGGATTCTTCTTGGTCCAAACTCTCCATCCTCCAAGAAACACTCCATAAGGTAAAATCTTTCCTTCCTCTTCTTGTTTTACCTACTCATTACAATTTCATTTTTTTTTCCTATCATCTTGTCTAGATAATGGCTCCTAAAAGATCAAAAGGGAAAATGATTGAAGGAGATTCATATGACCATGATCTTTTTAGATCCAAAGAAGAGGCCCTTAGGTTTCCAAAATTTGAAACAAGATGTATCCATAAGGGTAAACACGTTGATCACGATGAACTAGGAGACTTAGAACCCATTAGGTGGTTTGCTCATCTAGAGGCCCTACCTCTCCTACAAATAGATGAACCAATTTATCCTAGGTTAGTTAGGCTCTTTTATGCAAACCTATGGGTAGATAACGATAGCTTAAGTACTTACCTTTTAGGAACATAAATTAGGATTACTGATAATACTATTTGTGAACTAATTGGAATCATTGAAAAAGATAGGGGCTGCTATTTTAAAGGTAAATGGGATGTTAATATAATCGGAGCAACCTACACCGAAGTTGTCGAAACTATTTTTGCAAACTCGAACCTCGGAATAATACCCAAGAGGTGCGAACACTTACTACCTTTTAACTCTAAGATTCTTCATCATATCATAACAAGCATACTATTCCCTAAGCAATTTCATCTTGATGAAATGAGTCTAATAGAGATAAGCACCATGTATTGGATTATGACCGGTCAACATAACTGTTTTGGATACTCAATACGGCAACACATGCAGGATATTATAGCTAAAGATATGATGTTGCCATATGGGGGGTTAATCACTAGATTTCTTCGTGCCTATGACATTTGCATCCCACCCGATGAAGAAACAATTCAAAGTGATAGATATAACATCATCAATAAAAATCTACTAAAAAGACTTAGGTGCACATTTAACAATGGAATATGGGTAAGGCAACCTAGAAGGACTGATCCTATTCCTCCACCAGTAGAACAACCAGAAACACCAATTTTTAGGGGAAATGAATTTCCTCCTCCTAGTCCCTTTGACGCAGCACCTTCAGCTCCTGTTTCATCCTCTGAAGGACTTATTATGACAGAACTGTCTCAGATCAAATTCCAACAAGACCAACTCAAATCGCAGCAAGAACAAATTCAACTCCAGCAAATTGAAATTTTGAAGGAACTACGACAAATGAATCAAAAAATAGATGTTATGTATCAGCACTATGGATTACCTCCTAAGGATTAATTGATGTATCTTTTTATTCTGTTCTGTTTACTCTTAATATCAAGTTCGAAGCTTGTCATCTTTTGAATGAAAACTAAACCTTCTTCTTAGATGTATTTTTAAAAATGCTGGATATATGCTGATTTTTTTTTTTCTTGATGAATGTTTGTTTTAGATGTATTCTGGATAAATATTTTTGGTAAATTTGAATGATTAATCTTAATGCTAGATTTTTTCTCTAATAATTTTATGATTACAAATTGTGTGCTTCAAAGTCTCATCTCCTTTTTGTTGATGACAAAGGGGGAGAAAAATGATGACTTATACCATTTTGATAGCATGACTTATATGAATTGCAAAAGCTTATGTGATATGAATGTGATATGAATTGCAAGATTGATTGATCATATTGAAAGCATGCCTTACATCTATATCATGAAATTCATGTTGAAAATCTTTATCTCCTGTCATAGTAAAAATCGTCCCTTATCAGTTGACTTATGATTTTCATCGAAATTTCGTATTTACTATTGCTTAATGAGAATAACGATAAGTTATATGGTTAGAACTTATCGATTTATGCTTGAATTCAATGAGATGTAATTCAAGTGTTTTTATCTTCTCATAATATGGCATATAGATAGGGGGAGTTAAGTTTAACTCCGTCATCAATTGATTGTCATCATAAAAAAGGGGGAGATTGTTGAATCTCGGATTTTGATGATAAAATCAATTGATGGGTAAATTGATCTAATCCATATTATTGAGTTAAGTGTGCAGGATTAACTACGATAACCAGAAAACATAAAGCAAGAATACCGGAGTCAAGTTCGATGGACATTTAAGAGTCCGAAGAATCGTCGGAGATGCTGCCGGAACCAACCGAGAAGAAATCAGGAACTTGTCGAAATTTTCGGAAGTTCGCTGAAGAGATCGTCGGAGGTTCGCGGAGATCACCGAGAAGGCTCGGCTACTCGTTGAAGTCGTCACAAGATCGGGAGCCTGTTGGGAGTCCATCGGAAGAAACCCGAGAGCATATCGGAAGTCCGCCGGAAGTTCGTCGGATAGCTCGCTGGAACAAGACTCGACATTGAAAACTTGCTTAGGATGTTTTGAGTTATGTAGTTCACATGTAATTAGGATTAGGATTAAAAGATAATCCTATATCCTGGTTAGGGGCCAACTGGGCCTAAAATTAGATTTGGTTTGGGCTGAAATTAAAGCACAACCTGTGAACCGAAGGGTCTGGCGGTGGCACCGCTTGGCTGGGCGGTGGCACTGTCAGTGTCAGACACTGACAGGCGGTGGCACCGCCAGCATCGGGAACCAAAGAGAATTCAAATTTTGGAGCCCAAATTTGAATCCTCTTGAGGCCTTTAAATACCCCTCAAATCTCAGCTGAGATTACAAATTCTTGAGAAGCAATTGATTGAGAGAAAGGTCTTAGAAAAGTCTTAGCAAGTCTTGTTCTCAATTTGCTAGAGTGTTCACCTCCTTCTTTCTTGCTGAAAATTTGTAAGAGTGTGAACCGCTTGTAAAAAGTTGTAAGAGGGGTATTTGCCCTTCCCCTTCAAGAGATTTGCTAGTGGAAGGTGGGAGCCTCATCGAAGAGGGCCTCGCAAGTGGATGTAGGTCATTTGACCGAACCACTTTAAAATCGGCGTGATCTCTGGTTTGCATTTCATTATTGCTATTTACATTACTACAAACCTTCTTACGTGCTTTATCTCCTCATTACCTTTGCTGCATAACTTTACGAATACGCTTTCAAGTTAAGCACTTCCGAGTTTGATTTTTATCGTACGAAAGATTTGTCAAAATCGACGTTTTAATCAACTGCACTAATTCACCCCCCCCACTTAGTGCCGCTCCGATCCTAACATAATGTCATCGTCATTGTCCTCATCACTTGATGTTCCTTTCAAGTGATCTTCTTGTGTTCTAAGTGCCATATCCTTCCTGTTCTTTGGAAGGGGATTCTCGAGCTCTTTATGAGCATGACACGTCATTTCGTAAGTCATTAGAGACCCAATAAGTTCTTCGAGAAGAAATGTTTTAAGGTCCTTGGCCTCTTGAATGGTCGTAACTTTTGGATCCCAATTCTTTGGAAGGGATCTTAAAATTTTAGTTACTAGTTCAAAGTTAGAAAAACCTTTACCAAGAGCTTTGAGTCCATTAATGACATCCGTGAAACAGGTGTATATGTCTCCGATGGACTCACTTGGTTTCATCTGGAAAAGTTCGTAAGAATGCATAAGAATGTTGATTTTGGACTCTTTCACTCAGCTAGTGCCTTCATGAGTGACCTCAAGAGTTCTGCAAATATCAAAAGCCGAATCACAAATTGAAACGCGATTAAATTCATTTTTATCAAGTGCATAAAATAAGGCATTCATAGCCTTTTCGTTTAAAGCAAAAACCTTCTTCTCCGATTCATCCCATTCGCTCATCGGAAGAGAAGATCTTTGAAATCTATTTTCGACAATATTCCAAAGCTCAAAATCCATGAAAATAAGGAAGATCCTCATACGAGTCTTCCAATACGTGTAATCCGACCCATTAAACATAGGCGGACGTGTAATAGAGTGACCCTCTTACATGTCGAAGTAAGCCATCTCCCTTGGGTATTAAACCAAATATGAGAGTGAGCCTCTCTTTGATACCAATTGTTAGGATCAGAGCGGCACTAAGAGGGGGGAGGGGGGGGGGGTGGGGTGAATCAGTGCAGCGGATTAAAACTCGTAAGTTTAAAATCAATTTTGTAAATGTGTAGAGATTTCGATTCGATGAAGGATATTTAGCTAAAATAGCTCGAGTAAAGGTGGTCAAGAGTAGGGAGATAAAAACCGAATGATTTGCAGCTAAATAGAGAAATGGTTCAGAAAATTAAACACTCACACATTCAAGGAACACCACGATGTATAGTGGTTCAATCAAATGACCTACATCCACTTTCGAAGCCTTCTTCCATGAGACTCCCAACTTCCACTAGCAAATCACTTTGAAGGGGAAGGACAAAATACCCCTCTTACAACCTTCTTACAAGTGGTTCATACTCTTACAGATTTTTTCCAAAGAGAAAGAGGGAGGTGAACACTTAAGCCATTAAAAACAAGACTTTGCTAGAGCTTTTTCGCACTCTCTAACTTCTCAAAAACGTGTGTTCTCTATTGAGAATTGAGGGGTATTTATAGGCCCCAAGAGGATTCAAATTTGGGCTCCAAATTTGAATTACTTTTGGGTTTCCCGGTGCTGGCGGTGCCACCGCTTGTCAGTGGTGGTGCCACCGCTTGTTAGTGGTGGTGCCACCGCCTGTCAGTGTCTGACACTAACAGTGTATTGGCGGTGCCACCATTGGACCTCTCGGGTTCTAGGCGGTGTCACCGCCTAGTTCGACGGTGCCATTGCCTGGACTATTCCAGCTCATTGGTTGGGCTCCAAACTTGACCCAAACCAGTCCAAACTCGAGCCCAATTGGCCCATAACCGAGTTATATGATTAACTCTTAATCCTAACCTAAATTATATGAAAACTATGAAATTAAGACATAGCCCTAAGCAAATTTTTAACCGGCAACGTCGAGTTTCCTTCCGACGAGCTTTCCGGCGAACTTCCAGCGGACTTCCGATACACCCTCAGATTTCTTCCAGCGGACTCCTAGTAGGCTTTTGGTCTTATGGTGAGTTCAACGAATCTTTGGCAAGTATCCAAACCTTCTTAGTGATCTCTGTGAACCTCCGATGATCTTTTCGGTGGACTTTCGAAAACTTCGACAAGTCCCTGATTCTTTCTTGGTTGGTTCCAACAGCACTACCGACGATTCTTCGGACTTTCGGTGGACTCTCAAACACTCATCGAACTTGACTCCAGTAAACTTACTTTATGTCTTCAAGCTATCGTAGTTAATCCTGCATACTTAACTCAATAATATGGATTAGATCAATTAACCCATCAATTGACTTCATCATCAAAATCCGATATTCAACACCTTTAACCAGGGATGAGAGGGGTATTTATAGGCTTCAAGTTAATTCAAACTTGGAGCCTAGAAATATCTCAACCCAGGTTCCCCGGGCATGGGCGGTACCACTGCTTGCATTGGGTAGTACCACCGCCCAATGTCAACCTGGTCTGGTGGTACCATTGCCCGGGGGGCAGTGCTGGGGGATACCATTGCCTGGCACCCTGCTAGGGGTGGTACAACCGCCCAGACTAGCGGTACCACCACCTAACATAGTCTCGAAGACTGTGCCACGATGGTGAGACTTCTTGGGCCACTGTTTGAGCTTCTTATTGGGCCCAACACTATTCTTACATTGGCCTATCTGGCCCGTAATTGGGTTGGCCCAATCCAAGCCCAATTATATGCTAACTATGATTCCTAAGATATATTCTAAGTTAAACTAAGTTCATAAGTCTATTCTTTTGGTGATCTTCCGGCAAACTTCCGACGATTTCTCGGTAATGTTCCGGTAGACTCCCGGCAAACTCCTGAACTTGCGACGATCCTCTTGGCGAGTTCCAACGAGTTTCTCTAGCAAGCTCCGAGACTTCTCGGCTGGTTCCTCCAGAACTTCCGACGAACATTTGGACTTCCGATGAACTCTCGAACTTCCAACAATGTCGCGTCCTTGACTTCGGGACTTCATTTTGCTTCATGCCTTGCTATCATAGTTAATCCTACACATGTAAAATGCACTTCGATCTAGACAATTAATACTAAGCAATAATCATATTGTCCAGCATGTCATTGGTCCCTCGACGCTTCATCCGATTCTTCGGTGCATCGTCCTCTCCTGCGACTTATTGCCCAATCGGCCAGTTGACTCTGCAACTCTGATATCCTTGGCGTAATGTTCGCTCTTCTTGGCCCGATGCCCAAATCCATGGCCCGAAGCCTTCTGTCGATATGTCGACTGATCTACCGACCCGACATCCGATCTTCTGACATGTTCCTCCGGCCTAACATTATTTTTCTTACTTTAATTGTCTCATCCTGATCGAAGCATCCTACGTTACTCAAAACACAGATTAAAACATCAACATAATTATCAATTGGTTTCATTATCAAAATACAAGATTCAATATCATCTACTCTTGGTGTCATTAGAGGAATATCCCATGTGTTAGACGAATCCCTAGCTAGGGTCATTCGGATTGAGAGAGAAAGAGTTCTCCGGGAGAATCCGATCAGAGGGAGACTCGAGTAGAACCATATGGGTCTAACAACACCATACCTGGTGTATGATCTCCGGGATATTAGATAGATGAAGGACTATAGGTATATGATAACTAAGAACAGATAGGTCCAAAGGATTGAATTCCCTTGTATCATCTAGGGGCTACGGCGTAGTGGCCTAGTACATCCGCAGTCAATGAGTGAGTGAATTATTATGAGGATAATAATTCACTGAGCCAGAATGAGTTCTAACAGGCATGACTCACAGCCAGCTTAATATTGCTAGTCATAGGTGCCCTACAAGTCAATCACGTGAGTGATGACACGTGTGACTTGACACGCGGTCTTTTTGCTTATTATTATTATTTGGCATTTTATCACTTTATATTGCCTATTATATAAATATATTATGATATCCAAGGATCTGTAAAATAAAAATTGGATCATGATGAGATCATGATAATAAGACTGATTCGTCATTAAACACATATCCTAAATAATCCCGATCATAGGTTACTCTAGCGGGACATCAAGATAATCGGGTAAACTTGTGTGATGTATACCCGTCCATATAATAGATGCAGCTGGTCTCATAGTTGTTCATGTGGGGACATAAGGGATATAGTGTAGGTGCAAATTGGACAATAAGTTCACTAATTGATCCGCTCATAGAATGTTGGATGGTTGATGATGCCTTATTGTCAAATAATGATTCTATCATCCCAATGATGTATCTGGTCCTTAGACTTGAGATACCAATGATGTCCTATATGAGTACTCCACTCTTTGATACTAGACTAATAAGTCTGGAGGTTCCAGATCTAGCACAGTTAGTCATCAAGAGTGGTATCCAACCTTACGAGGGCTTTTGAGTGTCAATAGAGGATCATCCACTCTTGGTGTTATATGAGGAATATCTCATGTGTTCTTGCTCAGACAAATCCCAAGCCAGGGTTATTTGGATTAAGAGAGAAAGAGTTCTTTGGGAAAATCCGATTAGAGTGCGACTTATGTAGAAACTGTATGAGCCTGACAGCACCATACCCGGTATACGATCTCTAGGATATTAGATGGATGAAGGACTATAGGTACATGATAACTAAGGATAGATATGTCCAAAGGATTGGATTCCCCTATATCATTTGGGGACTACAACGTAGTGGCTTAATACGTCTGTAGTCAATGAGTCGAGTGAATTATTATGGAGATAATAATTCACACATATGGTAGGTGTTGCGATGAGTAGAGGTTCAAATATGAGATATTCGTTGAAGCCCCTATCTTATTGGATATCCAATAAGCCCCTAAATTATTGGATCATATGGATGAGATTCAATAAGAGCTAATAAAAGATTATTGGATAGAGACCCACTAATCTAAGAGGCTTTGGGAGTTGGATGGAGATCCAGTACCTAATATGGTAAGATCCATTAGGGTTAAGTTGACAAATGACCTCTATAAATAGGAGAGAACCAAAGACCCATGAGCTAGAGATTCTTTTTGGTTATCTCCTATTCTCCTCTCTCCCTCTCCTCCTCATACTATAGCCCCTATTTGGGGCGTGTGGATAGTAAGAAGGGGCAGCCCCTTCTTGATTACATGGTACGTGCGAGGAAGAGTTTTGGGCAGTGATTTGAGGAGCATCTTCGTAGCCCCTACCGTGTGGATCATTGCTAGAGAGGTGAACAGTTGACTTCCTTCATCCTCTCCTATAGATCTGTAGGTTTTCAGGGATATACAAACTCCTTAGCTAATTCTCTTATGCATAGTTTTTTGATTTTATGAGTTTTTGTGCACCAACTTTTATACGATGATGAAACCTTCTTTTCTGCGAAAATTCTGGGATTTTATTTTTATATTCTTCTACTATGCATGTGATGTCGCCCTAGATTTTTCAACAAATATTAGGCCTTGAAAGTCATACACATATGGTAGGGGTTGTGACGAGTAGAGGTTCGGATATGTGATATCCGTTAGAACCCCTATCTTATTGGATGTCAAATTAGCCCCTGAATCATTGGATCATATGGATAAAATCCAATAAGAGCCGATGAGAGATTATTGGATAGAGATCCACTAATCTAAGAGGCTTGGGTAGTTAGATGAAGATCCAATATCTAATAGAGTAGGATCCATTTGGTTTAAGTTGATGAGGGGCCTCTATAAATAGGAGGGAGCCAAACACCCATAGGCTAGAGGTTTCTTGGTTACCACCTACTATTCTCCTCTCCCCTTCTCCTCCTTAGATAGTAGGTATAGAGATTTTGACAGCAATTCGAGGAGCATCGTCGCAGCTTAATTGTGTGGATCACCGTTAGAGAGGAGGACGCTTGACCTCTTTCATTTTCTCCTATAGATCTATAGGGATTCAAATATGTATGATCTCCCTAGGTAATACAACTATCATATTCATG
Source organism: Musa acuminata AAA Group (assembly GCF_036884655.1). NCBI lineage: Eukaryota > Viridiplantae > Streptophyta > Magnoliopsida > Zingiberales > Musaceae > Musa > Musa acuminata. The sequence continues at coordinate 632,250 of NC_088336.1, read as the reverse complement.
GTTTTTAGTTTCGTGGATTTTGTGCACTAATCTTCGTATAATGATAAATATGTTTTTGAAAAATTTGGAGACTTTTATTTTCTGTTCTTCTACTGCACATATGATATTACCCCTAGATTTCCCTACACATATATCTCTAAATTCCCGTAGATCTATCAGAGAGGATGAAGCAGGTTAAGCACCTGTTAGGACTCTAGCTAGGAGAGTCCTAATTGAGAGGGACATTCATGTAAAACCTACCTAAGCCAACCCCTATTAAAGAGGTGAAGAGGTTGGCTAGGGTTAGGAGGTTGTTTCTTATAGAAGAATTAAGAGTTGTAAAGGAATAGGAGTCTTGAGTATGAGTCATATTAGGAGTTGGTTAGAAGTAGGAGCCTTGAGTAGGAGTCCTATTAGGAGTTAGGATTTAGAAGCCCTATAAATAGCCATATATTTCTCCTCTTTTAATAAGCAATAGATGAATCTTTTCTGCAGCATTTGAGCAGCAACTTGGAGGGAGGAACCCCTATAGAGTACCAAGGAGGCCGATCCCCTAAAGAGATCAACCCCAAGCTTAGAATCTACAAGGTTTCTACCACCTGGTATCAGAGCAGCATTCTTGGCATCTCGCTGCCCTTCCACAGCCATCCATAAGCCCTCCACAGCCGCCCAAAGCAATTCCCACAATTGCTTAAAAGATCGTCACCAAATTCCGTCGTCATCTCCACCACCACGGATCATCCTTTGATCTCCTTGTGAATTGCAACATGTTCTAGTTTTCTACCTTACTGCTGCTGCAATTTAGTTATCCTCATTTGAAAATCCAAAAAAAAAAATTGTTTCAAAATTGCTGCATAAACTTTTCGTCACAAAGTTTTTATCTCTATGACGAAAGATACATTACAAAATTCCAATCGCATAGCATAGATTGTTTGATCTTGCTACTATGTTTTTTCTATCCAAATCTCAATAAAATTTTTATGACAGCTTTGACACTTCCTAACAGAAGATTTCCCTTTAGTTTTGTCAAAAAATTCTTAATAGAAACAATTGATCTTTTACGTCTAACCTACTATACTTGAAAATCTGCACTGTAAAATTTCAGCCGCATAGCACAGATTATTTGATCTTCCTACTATGTTTTTTCTATCCAAATCTCTACAAAATTTTATGATAGCTTTGACACTTCATAATAGTGGATTTTCCTTTGGTTTTGTTGAAAAATTCTCAATATAAACCACTGATCTTTTATGTCCAATCTGCTATACTTGAAAATCTATAGAAAATTTCAGCCACATATTGTTGCCTTAACCGAACTATTTGCAATCCTTTTTGAACGAATTTTCTTATACACTTCATAGATCATCTTGGCTTCTATCTAAGATTGATCTATTAAGGACTTCAACTCTAAAATTGATTTTGTGTTGCTGCAAATTTTCGTCGCAAGCCGCTGAAATTTTTCGACGAGAATTCTGCTATCGCAACTTGCACCAATTTTCTTACTATTATAGTACTAAATTTTTCTTGATTAAATTGGACATCCTTGCTGTATATAAACTGAGATTTTTTTGTCAATTTTCTTATCAAATCTCTCAAGTTTTTGGTGGAAATTTTATCGAGAAACCACTGTTTCTTCGACAACAATTATGCTCTTACAAGACAACACAATTCTACAGCAAACTTCCACTGATTTCTATCAAACCTTTGCTATCATCTACCACAGATATAAAACTTTTATCCATAGCCCTAAAACTCCACAAAATCACACACTCAAACTGCACCCAAAACAGCCACAAAACAAGCCTAAACCGCAGCCTACATCCACCAATCCACCAACCCTTTCAACCATCACTTCTCTCAACATATACATGCCTTTAAACTGATAACAAAAGAGAGATCTTCACATCACAGATATGAAGGCATATACTATGGCATTTGAGGAGGTAATCAATGCTAAATTCGAAGTCTTTGAGGCGTGAATGGAGGATAAGATTCGCACTCTCTTTACCAAACTCAGTTTGGGCCGACCACCAATCCCGAAGAAATTACATCAAGGAGAGAGCTCTAACCAATCGCACCAAGCCCAAAGAGATGATTTCCAAGAGAGGGGAGGCTCTATGACTGACCCCAACTATCCACGCATGAGAGTGGACTTCCCCAGATGGGAAGGAGACTCGATTGGTTGGATCTCGCACGCGGAGCGATACTTTTGGTACCACAAAACCGCGGACACATCTATGGTGAAAATTGTAGCTATACATCTTAAAGGAGATGTCATACAGTAGTTTGACTGATTTGAACACACTCATAGAGTTCTCTCTTGGTGACAATTCAAAGAAAGACTGCTAATTCACTTCGGACCAACCGATTATGAGAACATTGACGGATAACTAACAAAGATCCGACAAACCTCCACCATTCAAGAGTACTAAATCAGGTTTGAAAGGTTATCTAATCAAACTCATGATTGGTCTTAAAAATAGCTATTTGGCACCTTCATTGAGGGCTTGAAGCTAGAGATCCGAGGAGAAGTTAAAGCGCAACAACCGTACACGCTTATGACAGCCATCTCTTTCGCATGATTTCAAGAGGAGCGATTGAACTATGAAGCCTGAAGGACTAGGGTTGCTCCCCAACTAGTAATATCGAAGCCCTCAGCCCCCCTACTATCAATCGAGTCCCTACACTAAAAAGCTTGACAAGAGAAGAACTTGGGGAGCGATCTATGAAGGGGTTATGTTGGCACTACGACGAGCCGTGGAGCCATAAGCATCATTGTAGAAAAGGGAGACTTCTTATGATTGAACCAGTAGAAGAAGAGGTCATTGAACATTTAGAAGAGAGCCTTGAACATACAGAAGAAGATGCGGAAGAAGAGCCACAACCGACCGACGTTACAGTACATGCACTAGCCGGCTACTCAAACTCGCAAACGATGAAAGTTGGAGGCCTTCTTAAACAACAACCGATCACTGTTCTTATCGCCACGGGCAGCACTAATAACTTCCTAAACAATAAGTCGCTGCCCGGATGGCCTTACCTATCAAGAATTATGGCAGGTTCGATGTTAAGGTCATCGATGGACAGATTTTGAAGTGTGATCGTAGGTGCCCACAGGTGAAACTATTGTTGCAGGACCAAGAGATAATTACATATTTCTTCCTCCTCCCTCTTGATGATCATGAGGCCATGCTCAGAATTGAATGGTTGACGACATTAGGTGATGTTTCTTGGAATTTTATGAAACTAATTATGAAATTTTACAGTAAGGAGAAACAAGTGATACTGCACCGGAAATGTGGGGGCGACGTTACGACGATTTGCACACAACAAATGGAGAAGGTTTTGCATAAAGCATGCAGCAGCTTTTTGGTACAACTTGAGCAGCAAACTAAGGGAGAGCCAATGGAATTTGAAGATCCAAATCTATTTCCTTTGCTTGCTGAATTTTTAGATATATTTGACGAATCACGCAACCTACCTCTTACCCGTCAGCATGATCATTATATAACGATTCTTCCAAGCAAACCTCCAGCAAATACTCAGCCATATCAATATCCATATCTCCAGAAGGATAAAATAGAAAGGATTGTAAATGAGATGCTCAAAATAGGAGTTATTCGGCCAAGTTGTAGCCCCTACTCTTTACCGGTGCTCCTTGTACGAAAGAAGGATGGAACATGGCGATCGTGTGTTGATTATCGAGCTCTCAACGGCATAACCATGAAGGACAAATACCCTATTCCAATAATAGATGAATTGCTAGATGAAAGGGAGGACAAATCTTCAAATACAAGTGTGCGAAGAAGACATACTGAAAACCACCTTTTGAACACACAACGACCACTATGAATTTTTGTTTTCTTCAACAAAAGGTGGAATATCTTGGGCATATCATATCAGAGAAAGGTGTGGCAGTGGACCCCTCCGAAATTGGAGTAATGCAGAACTGGCCGACCCTCGAGGAACATAAAATTGCTACATGGATTTCTAGGTTTAACAGGCTACTTCTGCAAGTTTGTGAAAAATTATGGAAAGATCAGTGTAACACTTACTTCCTTACTAAAAAAAGATGTCTTCCAATGGTTGGACAGAGCCTCCGCTACCTTCAACAAACTTAAGGCAGCCATGACGACGATACTGGTGCTAGCACTACCAGATTTCAGCCGACCCTTCATCATTGAGGCCACTGCATCTAGAGTCAGAATTGGAGACGTTCTCATGCAAGATGGTTGACCACTAACATACACTAGCAAGACATTGTCTCCCTCCCATCAAAACATGTCAACATATGATAAGGAGATGCTCGCCATTGTGCACGTAGCAACGAGGTGGAAATCGTACTTGATCGGGCAATGCTTTCAAATCAAGATCGACCATAAAAGCTATAATATTTCTTGGAGTAGAAGATATCTTCCCCCGAGCAGCAAAAATAGGTAACAAAGCTTCTTGGATATGATTATGAAATAACTTACAAAAAGGGGAAAGAGAATGTTGTTGCAGATACGTTTTCACGGTTACCCAAGCAAGCTGAATTTTTGGCCATTTCGCTTTCGACTAGTGACTTCCTTAAGTATATTAAGAGGGAATGGCAGGAAGATCTGGAGACTAGTAAGATCATAAAAAAATTGGAGGAAGCACCAAGCTCCATGGCTCATTACAATTGGGACTTAAAAAAATTACGCTATAAGGGACGCATTGTGCTTGTGACAAATTCTACTTGCATCTTCACAAGCATATTTTAGACAAAGTTATTCCATATGTAAGGTACTAAATTGAAAATGAGTACGACATATCACCCACAAATCGATGGCCAGATGGAAGTTGTAAATAGGTGCTTGGAGACAACCCAAAGCCACCCACCTAATATGACTACCCAAGGAGAACTCCAGACCCAGCCAAGTGCCATTATTGATCGACGGATCATGACTCGACGACGACGACCCACTACTGAAGTGCTAATATAGTAGGAAAACCTACCAACAGAAGATGCCACTTGGGAGAACTATAACGACTTGAAGATCAAATTCTCAGAATTCATGACTCGTCAACCTCGAGGATAAGGCTGATTTAAAGAGGACGGGTATATTAGGACTCTAGCTAGGAGAGTCCTAATTGAGAGGGACATTCATGTAAAACCTACCTAAGCTGACCCCTATTAAAGAGGTGAAGAGGCCGGCTAGGGTTAGGAGGTTGTTTCTTAGAGAAGAATTAGGAGTTGTAAAGGAATAGGAGTCTTGAGTAGGATTCATATTAGGAGTTGGTTAGAAGTAGGAGTCTTGAGTAGGAGTCCTATTAGGAGTTAGGGTTTAGAAGTCCTATAAATAGCCATGTATTCCTTCTCTTTTAATAAGCAATAGATGAATCTTTTCTGCAGCCTTTGAGTGGCAACTTGGAGGGAGAAACCCCTATAGAGTTCTAAGGAGTCCAATCCCCTAAAGAGATCAACCCCAAGCTTAGAATCTGCAAGGGTTCTAACAGTACCCTCCCCTATAGTAGTGATCCACATTATAAGGGCTACGAAGATGCTCCTGATATCGCTACCCAAATCTCTACTAGTCATAAGTTTCTTACATGCCAATCACGTGAGTGATAATTGTTGGGAAATCTATGGGGTGACATCACATGCGCAACGAACAAATATAAAACAAAATCCTCAAATTTTTCATCGATGTGTTCATCATTATGCGAAGATTGGTGCACAAAATCCGTGAAACTTAAAAGCCACGTGTGAGATAGATTGTTACCTAGGGAGATTGTATATCCCTGAATCATAACAGATCTCTAGGAGAGGGTGAAGGAGGTCAAGCATCCTTTTCTCTAGCGGTGATCCACACAGTAAGGCTACGACGATGCTCCTCAAGTCTCCAAGCCTACTATTTGAGGAGGAGAGGGGGAGAGAAGAATAGGAGGTGGCAACCAAGAGAGGCTCTAGCCTATGAACCATTGGTTCCCTCCTATTTATAGAGGTCCCCTATCAACTTAACCCTAATAGATCCTGCCCTATTGGGTATTGGATCTCCATCCAAATACCGGAACCTCTTAGATTAACGGATCTCTATTCAATAATTTCTCATTGGCTCTTATTAGATCTCATTCATAGGATCCAATAATTTAGGGTCTTATTGGATATCTAATAAGATAAGGGCTCCAGCGGATATCTTATATCCGAACCTTTACCCATCGTAACACCTACCATATGTGTGTGACCCTTTAGGCCTAATATCGAGATGGCCGTGAGCCACACCTGTCAGAACTCCCTCTAGCTCAATGAATTATTATCTCCATAATAATTTACTCGACTCATCGACACCAGACGTACTAGGCCACTACGCCACAATACCCAGATGATACAAGGGAATCCAATCCATTGGACCTATTTGTCCTCAATTACCGTGTACTATAGTCTCCAATCCATCTAATATCCCAAAGATTGTATATCGGGCATGGTGCTATCAGACCCATACGGTTTATACTCGAGTCTCACTCTAATCAGATTCTCCTAGAAAACTCTTTCTCTTTCAATTCGAATGACCCTAGCTAGGGATTTATCTGAACAAGAACATATGAGATATTCCTTTCTTGACATCGAGAGTGAATAATCCTCTATCGACACTCAATATTCCTCAAAAGATTAGCTACGACTCCCGATAACCGGCTATGGTAGATATAAAACCTCCAGACCTATAAGTCCGGTATTAAAGAATAAAGTACTCATATAGGACATCCTTGGTGTTTGGAGTCTAAGGGCCAGATACACCATTAGGACTACAGAATCGTTGTTTGACAATTAGGCATCATCAACCATCCAACATTTCGCAAGTGGATCAATCAGTGAACTCATTCCCCAATGATCACTTGTACTATATCGCTAGTACCCCCACACGAGTAGCTATTGCTCGTCATAGGTACCCAATAAGCCAATCACGTGAGTGATGGCACGTGTGACTTGACACGAAATCTTTTTGCTTATTATATTTTAGCATTTATCACTTTATATTAACTATTACACACACACACTTTGGAAGAAGATGCATCCAAGTTACTTGTGGAAGGAGAGTTTTCATTTAAATTTAAAGTATCTAAATTAAAGTCATCATCAAAATTATTTCTCTTAAATTCGAGAAGTTCATTAAAAACAATATGAATTGATTCCTCTATAACCAAAGTTCTTTTATTAAAGACATAAAAAGCTTTAGACATACAGGAGTAATAAAAAAAATACCTTTTATCGGATTTTGCATGAAATTTTCTTAAGGCATCTTTTTCATTTAAAACAAAATATTTACGACTAAAAACTTTAAAATATGAAATATTGAGTCTTTTATTATTCCACAATTCATATGAAGTTTTAAAAAGTAATGATCTTACAAGAACCCTATTCATGACATAGCATGTCGTGTTAATGGCTTTGACCCAAAAATATTTGGATAGGCTATGTTCATTAAGCATGGTTCATACTATTTCTTGTAAATTCCTATTTTTTCTCTCAACAACTCTATTTTGTTGAAGGTTTCTTGGAGTGAAAAAGTTATGGTTTTACCCATTTAAATCATAAAATTATTTAAAATCATGGTTTTGAAATTTATCATCATGATCACTTTGAATAGAGGCAATCACAAAACCCTTTTTATTTTGAACTAATTTATAAAATTTTAAAAAATATTTAAAGCAATCACTTTTATGTGTCAAGAAGTATGTCTAAGTGTACCTACTATAATCATCAACTATAAAAGCACATTTACTACCTCATAGGCTTGTTATATCAATTGGTCCAAATAAATCCATATGGATCTATTGTAGTAGTCTAAAAGTGCTTATGTGATTCTTTGATTTAAAACTACTTTTTATTTATTTTCTTAGTTGGCATACATCACAAACTTTATCTTTGATAAATTTAATTTTAGGTATACATCTTTTAAGTTCTTTAGTTGTAATTTGTGAAATTAGTTTCATACTTGCATGGCCTAATCTTCTATGCTAGAGCCATGTATCATTATTTAAAATCGAAAAGCAAGTTTCATCACAAAACTCATCAAGATCAATAGTATAGACATTGTTGGTTTTTAAGGCAATCAAAGATCTATTTATGTATGGTATTTTTATAATACAAGCATTAGATTCAAATTTGATATTATAATATTTATCACATAATTGACTAATACTTAGTAAGTTATGTTTTAAACCAATTACTAATAAAATAATTTCAATCAAAATGTTTGATTTGTTACCTATATTTCCTTTACTAATAATTTTTTTTATTGTTGTCTCCGAATGTGAGAAATCCTTCATCTTGGCTAGTAAGCTTAGAGAAGTGTATTGGATCTCCGATCATGTGCCTTAAGGATCCACTATCAAGGTATCATCTCTTGCTCCTAGTTTATGATTGTAAACACATCTACAAGAAATGAGATTTTCTTTTATATACCAATTTAACCTTTGATCCCTTGTAAATAGATCTACCTATCATTAAGTGATTTATGGTTCCTTTAGGAACCCAAACTAATTTGTGTGGACTATACTTTTTAAATAGACATTTGTAGGCAAATTGATTATAATTTTCACAAAAATTATATTTTTTTCTCGGTGAGACATATAATGTAGGTCCTTTAATGAAGATAGTTGGTTTTTGTTGAGTGTTACTCACAAAGCTAATTCTTTCCTTTTTATAAATATGACTCTTATTAGCAAGGATCATGTTTAAAGATTTGTTCTCTATTTTAAAATTTTTAAATATTTCTTATAATACCAAATTTATCTTTTTAAATGACTCTAATTCTTCACATTTAATATAGGGAGTTAACATACACTTATCATGCTCATTTTTTAATTTTTCAAGTTCACTAGAAAGAGAAGCATAATCATTTTTCAATAATTTATATCTTTTACTAACTAATTTATATTCATCAAACAAATCATGAAAAGCATTTAATAATTCATCAAAAGATAAATGAGCTTCGATTGAGTCACTTACCTCATCGCCAAACACCATTAATGCATAGTTAGTAACTTCTTCTTTGTTGGTTGGCTCCTTATCTTCAGAGGTACTTGAGTCATCACAAGTAGCTTTGAGCGTTTTCTTTGTTTTTAGTAGCTTCTTTACTTGGGGATGCTCATTTTTGAAGTACCCCATCTTCTTGCATTCAAAGTATATTATTTAGTCATTTTTTAGTTCACTTTTGTTCTTAATGTCTTGTTTTATTTTGTTCCTTCTTAAAAAATTTTAAACTTTATTATAAGGAGTGCCAAGTCATCATCATCATTATTATCACTTAAGTTTTCACCTAAGTGGCCTTCTTTAGTTCTAAGTGTTATGTCCTTCCTGTTCTTTGGAAGGTTGTTCTCAAGTTCATCATATGCTATACACGTCATTTCATAAGTCATCAAGAACTCGATAAGTTCTTCAAGCGAAAAGTTATTGAGGCAATTTGCTTCTGGTATTGTCGTTACTTTATGATCCCAACTTTTTGGAATGGATCTTAATATCTTGTTAACAAGTTTAAAATTAGAAAAACTTTTACCAAATACTTTTAGACCATTGACAATATCCGTAAAATGGGTATACATTTCTCCAATGGCCTTGCTTGGTTTCATACAAAACAACTCATAACTATGAACCAAAAGATTAATTTTTTACTCTTTATCCCTACTTGTGCCTTCGTGTGTGACTTTGATTGTGTGCCAAATATCATTACAGTTTCACATATAGAAACTCGATTAAATTTGTTTTTATCGAGAGCACAAAACAAAGCAATCATCGCTTTAGCATTCAAAGAGAAAGTCTTCTTTTCCAAATCATTTCATTCATTCATTGGTTTGGAAAACTTCTCAAAACTGCTTTCAACAATGTTCCACAATTCGAAATCCATAGAATGTAAAAAAATTCTCATTCTAGTTTTCTAATACGTGTAGTCCGTCCAATTAGTGCTATCATAAAAATTAAGTCGATACGAAACTTTTGGCTTAATAAAAACAAATCAAAAAAGTTATTGAAAGTATACTTGACTTAGAATAATAGCAATAAGCAATTAAGGCAGAAAATAACAGTAATGAAGAGCAACAAGAAAGTGCACACTAATTTTATAGTGGTTCAATCTGTTAGGATAGGAGCGGCACTAAGAGGGGGGGGTGAATTAGTGCAACGGACTAAAACTTGTAAGTTCGAAAATGATTCCATAAAATGTAAGGAGATTTTGCTTTGATTGTAACTTGAGTAAAGTAAAGACCGAAAACTTGCTGTTGTGTAGATAACGATTGCAGAAAAGTAAGTACTCACACATTCAATGAACACGCCAATTTAAAGTGGTTCGGTCAAATGACCTACATCCACTTGCGAAGCCTTCTTCAATGAGGCTCCCAACTTCCACTAGCAAATCTCTTTGAAGGGGAAGGACAAATACCCCTCTTACAACCTTTTACAAGTGGTTCACACTCTTATAATTTTTGAAGAGGAAAATGGAGGTGAACACTCAAGCAATTTAAGTCAAGACTTGCTAAAGACTTTTCTAAGACCTTTTTCTCAATCTATTGCTTTCACAAAAGTTGTAATCTCAGCTGAGAATTGAGGGGTATTTATAGGCCCCAAGATGATTCAAATTTGGGCTCCAAATTTTGAATTCTCTTGGGTTTCCGAGGCTGGCGGTGCCACCGCCTGTCGGTGTCTGACACTGACAGTGTACTGGCGGTGCCACCGCCGGACCTCTCGGGTGCTGGGTAGTGCCACCGCTCAGTCCAGCGGTGCCACCGCTCAATTCTCGGGTTCTGGGTGGTGCCACCGCCTAATCTGGCAGTGCCACCGCCTACACCATTTCAGCTCACTGGTTGGACTCCAAACTTGGCCCAAACCAGTCCAAACTCGGGCCCAATTGACCCCTACTTGGGTTATAGGATTAACACCTAATCCTAACCCTAATTAACATGCTAACTACGAATTTAAAGACATTTCCTAAGCTATTACAAAGTCCATAAGTCAAGACTTCTTCCGGTGAGCTTCCGACGGTCTTCCGATAAACTCTCGGAAAACATTCTGTGGACTCCCGGCAGGCTCCTAGACTTTCACGATTTGATCTTGGCGAGTTCCGACGAGCTTCTTTGGCAAGCTACGATCTTTCTCAGTGAGCTCCGCGAACTTCCGACGTACCTTCCGACGAGCTTCCGAAAATCCTTCGGCAAACTCCCTACTCATTTTCGGCTAGTTCCGGCAACATTCTCGACGAATCTTCGGACTCTCAAACGTCCATCGAACTTGACTCCGGTATCCTTGCTTTATGTTTTCAGGCTATCGTAGTTAATCCTGCACACTTAACTTCAATAATATGGATTAGATAAATTAACCCATCAATTGATTTCATCATCAAAATCCGAGATTCAATAATCTCCCCCTTTTTTATGATGACAATCAATTGATGACGGAGTTAAAAATAACTCCCCCTATCTATATGCCATATTATGAGAAGATAAAAATACTTGAATTCCATCCCTTTGAATTCAAGCATAAACCGATAAGTTCTAACCGTTGAACTTATCGTTATTCTCATTAAGCATGAGCAAATACAAAACTTCGTATTTCAGCTATGAAATCATTTTTAAGTCAAATGGTAAGGGACAATTTTTACTACGACGAGAGATAAAAATTTTCAACATGAATTTCATGATATAAATGTGAGGCATGATTTCATATGATCAACCAATCTAAGAACTTGCGATATACTCAAAGATTTGCAAGGCATTTTGTAAGACATTTGTATTACACAAGCTTTTGCAATTCATATAAGTCATGCTATCGATGCACATAAGACATTTTCATTAAGTCATGCTAAGATATTTTCATTAAGTCATGCTATCGAAATGGTACAAGTCATCACTTCTCCCCCTTTGTCATCAACAAAAAGGAGATGAGACTTGAAGCATACAAATTGTGATCATAAAATCATTAGAAAAAGAATTCAGCATCAAGATTAATCATACAAAATTCATCATTCAAAATTAATCTCGCTGAAAATATTTATCCAGAACTTAGCTTAAAAAAAAATTCAGCATTCATCCAGAACAAATCAGCATTTATCCATAATTTAAAAATACATCTCAAAAGAAGGTTCAGTTTTCGTTCAAAAGAAGATGACAAACTTCTAACTTGACATTAAGAGTAAATAGAATAGAATAAGAAGGTACAACGATTACTCCTTAGGAGGTAATCCATAGTGCTGATACATGATATCTATTTTCTGATTCATTTGTCGTAGTTCCTTCAAAATTTCAATTTGTTGGATTTGAATTTGTTCTTGTTGCGATTTGAGTTGGTCTTGCTATGATTTGATTTGATACAATTCTGCCATAATGAGTTCTTCGGAGGATGAAACAGGAGCTGAAGGTGCTGCGCCAAAGGGACTAGGAGGAGGAGATTCATTTCCTCTAAGAATTGGTGTTTCGGGGTGTTCTACTAGTGGGGGAATTGGATCAGTCCTTCTAGGTTGCCTAACCCATATACCATTGCTAAATGTGCACCTAAGTCTTTTAAGCAGATTTCTATTTGATGCGGGGAGCATCTGTTTAAGCCGTGGCCTTGGGGCCGTCGCGGCTCGGTTCGGGGGTCCGGATGTCAGGGATCTCGGGCTCCGTCCCTCGGGGTCTCCCGAAGGCCGAGCACGGTGGTTCGGGTCGGGAGGTCGGGTCGGGAGAAAGCTCCGCCGCAGCGCCGGGAAGAGTGGTTCGGGTCGGGAGGTCGGGTCGGCAGTTCGGGTCAGCGGGTCGGGTCGGCAGGTCGGGTCGGCAGTTCGGGTCGGCGGGTCAGGTCGGCAGGTCGGGTCGGGAGGTCGGGTCGGGAGAAAGCTCCGCCGCAGCGCCGGGAAGAGGCGACACCGTCTCGGACCTGCACACAAGTCAGGCTGGGAGCTCGGCCCGACCCCTCCGACGATCAAGTTAGCGATGTGGAGAGGGTTTTGGAGGAAGAGATGCCTCCAAGTGCGTTGTGCTTGTGTTCCTCCCTGTTTGTTTAGAACTCTGGGGTATTTATAGATGAGTTTGATGTTACCTGATGTGGCTGCTTGCAGGAGGCAGGCTGATAGCGTCTGACATAGGGTTGGCGTGGCGTGAAGAACTAAGCCTGAGTTAGGTGTTAATGCCGACTTCCTCGGGCAGTGTGTTGTCCAGGCATGGCTGACGTCATGGCGTGTTACATCGCCATTTTTACCCTTATCATATTCCCCCCCCGAAAGGAGCTATGCGTCGGTTGTGGTATAAGAGGAGTCCGATGCATGGCTTCTGTCTTCAGGCGGGCTGGCCGCGCGGACGAGGTCTCGGGGAACATGGAGCCGAAGGGCCGAGGAGCCCGATGCAGGCGGGCTTGGCCGCGCAGGCGGGTCTCGGGAGCATGGGGCCAAGGAGCACGACGCAGGCGTACTGACCGCGCAGGCGTGTCTCGGGAACATGGAGCCAAGGAGCACGACGCAGGCGGGCTGGCCGCGCAGGTGTGTCTCGGGAACATGGGGCCAAGGAGCACGACGCAGGTGGGCAGGCCGCGCAGGTGTGGTCTCGGGCATTATGCGGCCGAGGATCACGACGCAGGCGGACAGACTGCGCAGGCATGGTCGCGTTGGTCATGCGGCCGAGTAGCACGACGCAGGCGGACAGACTACGCAGGCGTGGTCGCGATGGTCATGCGACCGAGTAGCACAACGCAGGCAGAGAGACCGCGCAGGTGTGGGCTCGGGCATCATGCGGCCGAGGAGGTGGCTTTGGGCAGCCTGCAGCCGAGGAGGTGGCCTCGGGCATTATGCGGCTGAGGAGGTGGCTTTGGGCAGCCTGCAACCGAGGAGCACGGCGTAGGTGGGCCGACCGCACAAGTGCGGTCTCGGGCGTTATGTGGCCGAGGAGCGCGATGCAGGCGAGCTGGTCGCGCAGGCGTGTCTTGGGAGCATGGGGCCAAGGAGCACGACGCAGGCGGCTGGCCGCGCAGGTGTGTCTCGGGAACATGGGGCCAAGGAGCACGACGCAGGCGGGCTGGCCACGCAGGTGTGGTCTCGGGCATTATGCGGCCGAGGATCACGATGCAGGCGGGCAGACCGCGCAGGCGTGGTCGCGTTGGTCATGCGGCCTAGTAGCACGATGCAGGCGGACAGACCACGCAAGCGTGGTCGTGATGGTCATGCGACCGAGTAGCACGACATAGGCGCACGTGAGGTGGACTCGAGTAGTGCATGGCCGAGGGAAGTGGCTCGGGCCGAGAGACAACTCAGGCGGGTAGGTCGCGCTGAGGTGAACTCGATAGTGTATGGCCGAGAAGCTCGGCGCAGGCAGGCTGCGGCCGAGGGACACCGCTCAGGCGGGCAGGCCGCTCTGAGGTGAACTCGGCGGTGTATGGCCAAGAAGCTCGGCGCAGGCAGGCTGCGGCCGAGGGACACCGCTCAAGCGGGCAGGCCGCACTGAGGTGGACTCGGGCAGACTACGACCGAGGGACATGGCTCAGGCGGGTAGGCCGCGCTGAGGTGGACTCGGGCGTCTCCGACCGAGCCGTGCAAATGCAAAAAAGAGGGGGGTTAGACCGAAGCTAACCGTGAGCCAAGAGGCGGTCAGGTAAATATGGAGCCTTTGCTTGGAGGAGACTGAGGAAGGGGCTAGATTCCTTGCACGAGAATTACACCGGATAGCAACCGCGGGTGCTTGACTGCTGCTACGGGGCCTGTCGCCCAGAGTCACTCCTCTTCCTTGCGGTCACCCAAGCTTCCGCCGTGACGTACCGGTTGGCTCGCTGGAGCATATCTAGTATTGTGGTGGGGGGTCGCTCTACGAGGGACCAGCAGAATCTGGAAGGTCGCAAGCCTACCATGAACGCCTGCACTAACAGAGAGGGGTGAGTGTCCGGTAAGCTCCGGATTTGCGTGGCAAAGCGATCCATGAAATGTGAGAGGGGCTCGTCCTCTCTTTGTTTGAATCCGAGGAGCAGTGCCGCGGAGGGCTTCGGCCGGGCATGGGCTGCGAAGTGGAGCTCGAAGTCCTTGGCGAGCTGGCCGAAGGAACTGATCGTTCCGGTCTTCAGGCCGCCGTACCATGTGCGGGCTGGACCCCTCAGGGTCGTGGGAAACACCCTGCACATTAAAGCGTCAGACGTTCCATACAGTGCCAGTTGGGCACGGAAAGCGGCAACATGGTCCGCTGGGTCAGTGGAGCCGTCGTATGCGTCCATAGAAGGGAGTTGGAAGTTCGAGGGAACCGCGTGATCTCGTATCTCTGGTGCGAACGGAGATCCTCGGTATGCATCCACCCCGAGCTCTCCCTTCGAGTTGCAAAACTCCTTCTCTAGTTCATCGAGCCGCTGCCAAAGAAAGCGTAGCTGGGCTCACAGGGAGTCCGTTGAATCCGGAGATAATACCTCGGGCTCCGGGCGGCCGCTCGGGTTTGTCCTTACTGGATCACCGAGTGGGGTCGGTCTGACCCGAGGAGGAGTGGAAGGCTCCAGAAGCATCATGTGGGCCCGAGCAGGAGGCTCTTGTTGCCGTAGCGGTTGAGTCATAAGTGGGGGTGTCGGTTGGGAGACGAGCGGGATGATGGTTTGCACCATATCCGTCAGAGCTCGGACTTAACGAGCGAGGTCGTGAAAGGCCTCGGATGACACCGGCGAGGGGACGCTCGGAGCGCCCTCGGGCGGAAGCAGATCCGGGTTGTTGAATGAACGCCGGTAGCGTTCAGAGGTCCCGGGGAGGTAGTCAGCCCACGGCCCGTCACGCAAGGGATGCACGACCTGCGCCCCTGCTAAGAATGATCCCTCGGCAAGGAGTTCGTCGGGAGCAATCTGAGGATCCCTCGACATTCGGGGCCCTCCTTCTAGCGCCAAAATGATGCAGGGGGCATCTGTTTAAGCCGTGGCCGTCGTGGCTCGGTTCGGGGGTCCGGATGTCGGGGATCTCGGGCTCCGTCCCTCGGGGTCTCCCGAAGGCCGAGCACGATGGTTCGGGTCGGGAGGTCGGGTCGGGAGAAAGCTCCGCCGCAGCGCCGAGAAGAGTGGTTCGGGTCGGGAGGTCGGGTCGGCAGGTCAAGTCGGTAGTTCGGGTTGGCGGGTCGGGTCGGCAGGTCGGTTCGGGAGAAAGCTCCGCCGCAGCACCGGGAAGAGGCGACACCGTCTCGGACCTGCACACAGCTCAGGCCGGGAGCTCGGCCCGACCCCTCCGACGATCCAGTTAGCGATGTGGAGAGGGTTTTGGAGGAAGAGATGCCTCCAAGTGCGTTGTGCTTGTGTTCCTCCCTGTTTGTTTAGAACTCTAGGGTATTTATAGATGAGTTTGATGTTACCTGATGTGGCTGCTTGCAGGAGGCAGGCTGATGGCGTCTGACATGGGGTTGGCGTGGCGTGAAGAACTAAGCCTGATTTAGGTGTTAATGCCGACTTCCTCGGGCAGTGTGTTGTCTAGGCATGGCTGACATCATGGCGTGTTACATCACCATTTTTACCCTTATCACTATTGATGATGTTATATCGATCACTTTGAATTGTTTCTTCATCGGGTAGGATACAAATGTCATGAGCAAGTAGGAATCGAGTGATTAACCCTCCATATGGCAACATAGTGTCTTTAGCTATAATATCCTGCATGTGTTGCCGGATTGAGTATCCAAAACAGTTATGTTGACTGGTCATAATCCAATACATGGTGCTTATCTCTATTTAACTCATTTCATCAAGATGAAATTGTTTAGGGAATAGTATGCTTGTTATGATATGATGAAGAATTTTATAGTTAAACGGTAGTAAGTGCTCGCAACTCTTGGGTATTATGCCGAGGTCCGGATTTGCAAAAATAGTTTCGACGGCTTCGGAGTAAGTTGCTCCGATTATATTGACATCTTATTTACCTCTAAAATAACAGCCCTTATCCTTTTCAGTGATTCCAATTAGTTCACAGATAGCACTATCAAAACTTCTAATTTGTGTTCCTAGTAGGTAAGTACTTAGGCTATCGTTATCTACATATAAGTTTGCATAAAATAGCCTAACTAACCTAGGATAAATTGGTTCATTTATTTGTAGGAGAGGTAGGGCATCTAAATGTGCAAACCACCTAATGGGTTCTAGGTTTCCTAGTTCATTGAGATCAACGTGTTTACCCTTATGGATACATCTTGTTTCGAAATTTGGAAACCTAAGAGCTACTTCTTTGGATCTAAAATGATCTTGGTCATATGAATCTCCTTCAACCCTTTTCCCTTTTGATCTCTTAGGAGTCATTATCTAGACAAGATGATAGATGAAACTATAAAGAGTAGGCAAAATAATGAGAAGAGAGGGAAGATTTCAGATTTTACCTTATAGAAAATTTCTTGGAAGATGGAGAGCTTGGACCAATAAGAATTCCTCTCCAAGGCTTCTAAAGGTTGGAATGATGGTTCAGAGAGGTTGTGGGAGAGCTTGAGCCAATTTCTCACGGGTTGGGGGCGGTGTCACCGCCGGCCCTAACCCTTCGGCTTATAAAGAGACTCTCGGACGGTGCCACCACCTGGCGCCCGAGCGCTCAAGCGGTGCTACCACTGGTTCTTGCGGTGCCACCACTGGCATACCGCGGAAGAGAAGAAAAAAATTCTTTCTTCCCCCCTTTTGTTTTTTAGAGATGTTTGACTCAAGATAGGTTAAGATATTGGGTTGCACTTTAATATATCATTTGGAATCGAAAGAGAAGGATGAAATCAAATCCACAAAAGAACGGAAAAAGGATGAGACATTTTTCGAAAAATACATTTAAACAAGCTTATTTTCAGGGACAATTTAACATGCCTAGTTCCCTTCTAATGAATTCAAATTGGTCTTCATTTAAGGCTTTTGTAAAAATGTTTGCTAATTGATGTTTTGTGTCAATAAATTCTAGAATGACATTATTGTTAAGGACATGATCGCGTATGAAATGATGCCTAATATCGATATGCTTAGTTCTAGAGTGCTGAATTGGATTTTTGGTAAGACATATGGCACTTGTATTATCACATTTTATGAGAATGTTTTTCAAGTGAATTTCATAGTCTTCTAATGTATTTTTCATCCAAACAACTTGTGCACAGCATGCACTTGCAGCAATGTATTCGGCTTCCACTGTAGATAGTGCAATTGAATTTTGTTTCTTGGAAGTCCAAGAAACAAGTGCATGTCCTAAAAATTGACATGTTCCGGATGTACTTTTTCTATCTATCCTGCATCCGCCAAAATCGGCATCTGCATAAGCTATTAAATCGAATTTATCATATTTTGGATACCACAATCCTAAATTTGGAGTTCCTTTATATCTAAATATTCTTTTAACACTCTTAAGATGAGATAATTTAGGATTAGATTGAAATCTAGCACAAAGTCCTACACTAAACATGATATCCGGTCTAGTCGCGGTGAGGTAGAGTATACTACCTATCATTCCCCTATATGTTTTTTGATCGAAATTTTCACTATTTTCATCCATATCTAACTTAGTCGAAGTACTCATAGGGGTGTTTATCGCTTTTGAATTATTCATGTTAAATCATTTTAACAATTCTAATATATATTTAGATTGGTTAAGAAATATATCATCACTAAGTTGTTTGATTTGTAATCCTAAAAAGAAGGTTAATTCACCCATTAAACTCATTTCAAATTCATGACTCATACATTTGGCAAATGATTCACATAGTGATTCATCCGAAGAACCGAAAATAATATCGTCAACATAAATTTGCACAATAAGAAAATTGTTTTCAAAGTGTTTGATAAACAATGTAGTATCAACCTTACCTTTGGTAAAATCATTTAAAATAAGAAAGGAACTAAGCATTTCATACCAAGCTCTAGGAGCTTGTTTCAAGCCATAGAGAGTCTTAGTCAATTTGAATACATGATTAGGAAGAAGAGAGTTTTCAAATCCGGGAGGTTGTTCGACATATACTTCTTCGGAAATAAAACCATTCAAGAAGGTACTTTTGACATCCATTTGAAATAGTTTAAAATTATTACTACTAGCATAGGCAAGGAGCATCCTAATGGCTTCTAATCTTGCCACAAGAGCGAAGGTTTCTTCGTAGTCGATACCTTCTTCTTAGTTCAAACCTTTGGCCACTAATCTAGCCTTGTTTCTAACCACGATACCGCATTCGTTTTGCTTGTTTCTAAAGACCCATTTAGTACCAATGACTAAATGGTCACTAGGTCTAGAAACAAGCTTTCATACCTCATTCCTCTCAAATTGGTTCAATTCCTCTTGCATTGAAATGACCCAAAAATCATCTTTTAAGGCCTCGTCAATGCATTTAGGTTCGATTTGAGAAAGGAATGCGGCGTTAGTACAAAAATTCTTGAAAGAAGACCGAGTTTGAACCCCTTTTGATGTATCTCCTATAATTAGCTCCTTTGGATGAGCATTTATATACTTCCATTCCTTGGGTAAGGAAATTTCGGAAGAAGATGCATCCAAGTTGCTATTTTGAGGAGAGGGTTCATTTAAATTCAAATTATTAAAACCAAAATCATCATCAACATCATTAAAAACTACATGAATAGACTCTTCTATAACTAAGGTTCTCTTGTTAAAAACAAGAAAAGCTTTAGAAACAGAAGAGTAACCAAGAAATATGCCTTCATCGGATTTAGCATCAAATTTTTCTAAGACATCCTTTTTATTCAAAATAAAGCATTTACAACCGAAAACTTTAAAATAAGAGACATTTGGTTTTTTTGTTATTCCATAATTCATAGGGAGTTTTTGATGAAGACGGTCTTATTAGAACCCTATTCATGATGTAGCAAGCCATATTCATGGCTTCGGCCCAAAAATACTTGGGTAGACTATGTTCATTTAACATAGTTCTTGCCATTTCTTGTAGGTTTCTATTTTTTTCTTTCAACTACTCCATTTTGTTGAGGATTTCTTGGAGTGGAGAAGTTGTGATTGTATCCATTAACTTCACAAAGATTTTGGAAATCATGGGAAATTTGCCACCGTGATCACTCCGAATTGATGAAATCATGAAGCCTTTTTCGTTTTGAGTGAGTTTACAAAATTTAGAGAAACACTTGAAACAATCACTTTTGTGAACTAAGGAATAGGTCCAAGTATACCTAGTTAGTCATCCACAATTACAAAAGCATATTTGCTTCCTTCTAGACTTGTCGTGTCAATTGGTCCAAATAAGTTCAAATGGATCAATTGTAATAGTCTAGTGGTGCTAATTTGATTTTTTGGTTTGAAACTAGTTTTTATTTGTTTACCTAGTTGACATGCATCGCATACTTTGTCCTTAATAAACTTTATATTTGGAATCCCTCGTACTAATTCTCTAGATGAGATTTTAGATATTAGTTTCATGCTTGTATGGCCTAATCTCCTATGCCAAAGCCAAGCATCATCATTTAGAACAGAGAAGCACATTTAATTACTTAGTTCATCAAGATTGATGGTGTAGACATTATTTTGTTTTAATGCAATCATAGTCATGTTATTGTTTGGTTTTTTGATAATACACATATTTGATTCAAATCTAACGATATAACCTTTATCGCATAATTGACTAATACTTAAGAGATTATGTTTCAATCCATCAACTAGTAATACATCATCAATATAAAAACTTAATTTGTTACTTATGGTTCCCTTGCCAATGATTTTGCCTTTGTTGTTGTCTTTGAAGGTGACGTACCCTTCTTCTTTGCTAGTGAGCATAGAGAAATGAGATGGATCTCCAGTTATATGTCTTGAGCATCCACTATCGAGATACCATCTCTTGCTCCTAGCTTGTGGGTTTGTCTACAAAAGAGGATGATTTTTAGGTACCCATTTGATTTTGGGTGCCTCAAAAATTGATCCACTAATTTTGTTATTCATTATTGAATTATTTATAGTTCCTTTAGGAACCCATATTAATTTATGTGGACTAACTTTCCTAAACGGACATTTGTAGGCAATATGTCCGGATTTGCAACAAAAGTTGCATTTTATATAGGATGAAACATACAATGTAGGTCCTTTTATTAAAGTGGTAGGATTTTGATGTGATCCTTTTACAAATCCAATTCCACTTCTATTTGCGATATGACCCTTGTTTGCAAGGATCATGTCTAATCCTTTGCTACCGACCTTAAACTTGTTTAAGGTTTCTTTAAGTAACAAATTTTCATTTTTTATTGCTTCTAAATGCTTACACTTAGAGCATGGAGGATTTTGAAGACTATCAAACTTATTTTGTAGTAAGACATGATCTTTCTTTAAGATATTTAACTTCTTACTAATAGTTCTACATTCATCAAATAATTCATGAAAAGCGATAGAGAGTTCTTCAAAAGATAAATCTTCATTAAATAAATCACATATCTCTTCTCCTAAAGCCATTAGCGCGAAGTTTGCCTCCTCTTTGTTGCTAGCTTCTTCACTTTCGGAATCACTTAAATCGTCCTAAGTTGCTTTTAAAGCTTTCTTCTTCTTCGGTTGCTTCTTCCTGGCTTGGGGGCATTCATTTTTGAAATGCCTCGGCTTTTTGGATTCATAGCATATCACTTGGTCATTTTTATATTTAAGTTTGTTTTTGGTGTTATTTTTAAATTTGTTCTTTCTTAAAAAATTTTTAAATTTTTGAGTCAAAAGTGCAATGTCATTTTCACTGTCCTCATCACTTGATGTTCCTTTCAAGTGATCTTCTTGTGATGTGAGTGTCATATCCTTCCTGTTCTTTGGAAGGGTGTTCTCGAGCTCGTCATGATCTTGACACATCATTTTGTAGGTCATTAGAGACCCAATAAGTTCTTCAAGAGGGAATGTTTTAAGGTCCTTGGCCTCTTGAATGGTCGTAACTTTTGGATCCCAACTTTTAGGAAGGGATCTTAAGATTTTATTTACTAGTTCAAAGTTAGAAAAATCTTTACCAAGAGCTTTGAGTCCATTGATGACATCCGTGAAACGGGTGTACATGTCTCCGATGGACTCACTTGGTTTCATTCGGAAAAGTTCATAAGAGTGCACAAGGATGTTGATTTTGGACTCTTTCACTCGACTAGTGCCTTCACGAGTGACCTCAAGAGTTCTCCAAATATCAAAAGCCGAATCACAAATTGAAACACGATTAAACTCATTTTTGTCTAGTGCACAAAACAAGGCATTCATAGCCCTTGCGTTTAAAGCAAAAACCTTCTTCTCTGATTCATTCCATTCGCTCATCGGAAGAGAAGATTTTTGAAATCCGTTTTCGACAATAGTCCAAAGCTCGAAATCCATGGAAATGAGAAAGATCCTCATATGAGTCTTCCAATACGTGTAATCCGACCCATTAAACATAGGTGGACGTGTGATAGAATGACCTTCATGCATGCCGGAGTAAGCGATCTCTCTTGGGTATTAAACCAAATATGAGAGTGAGCCTTGCTCTGATACCAATTGTTAGGATCGGAGCGGCACTAAGAGGGAGGGATGAATTAGTGCAGCGGATTAAAACTTGTAAGTTCGAAAATGATTCTGTAAAATGTAAGGAGATTTCGCTTTAATTATAACTTGAGTAAAGTAAAGATAGAAAACTTGTTGTTGTGTAGATAATGATTGCAGAAAAGTAAGTACTCACACATTCAATGAACATGCCAATTTAAAGTGGTTCGGTCAAATGACCTACATCCACTTGCGAAGCCTTCTTCAATGAGGCTCCCAACTTCCACTATCAAATCTCTTTGAAGGGGAAGGACAAATACCCCTCTTACAACCTTTTATAAGTGGTTCACACTCTTATAATTTTTGAAGAGGAAAACGGAGGTGAACACTCAAGCAATTTAAGACAAGACTTGCTAAAGACTTTTCTAAGACCTTTTTCTCAATCTATTGCTTTCACAAAAGTTGTAATCTCAGCTGAGAATTGAGGGGTATTTATAGGCCCCAAGATGATTCAAATTTGGGCTCCAAATTTTGAATTCTCTTGGGTTTCCGAGGCTGGCGGTGCCACCGCCTGTCGGTGGCGGTGTCATCGCCTGTTAGTGTTTGACACTGACAGTTGTACTGGCGGTGCCACCGCCGGACCTCTCGGGTGCTGGGCAGTGCCACCGCTCAGTCAAGCGGTGCCACCGCTCAGTTCTCGAGTTCTGGGTGGTGCCACCGCCTAATCTGGCGGTGCCACCGCCTAATCTAGCGGTGCCACCGCCTACACCATTTCAACTCACCGGTTGGACTCCAAACTTGGCCCAAACCAGTCCGAACTCGAGCCCAATTGGCCCCTACTTGGGTTATAGGATTAACACCTAATCCTTGTTAGGATCGGAGCGGCACTAAGAGGGGGGGGTGAATTAGTGCTGCGGATTAAAACTTCGGTTTTAATCAAAAAATCTTTCGTACGTTAAGAACGAAACTTGAGAAATTTAACTTGAAGGCGTATTCTTAAAGTTGCGCAGCAAGAGTAATGAGGAACTAAAGCAGTAAGAAGATTTGCAGTAATGTAAATGACAATAATAAAAAGCAAACCAGAGATTACGCCGATTTTTAGAGTGGTTCGGTCAAATGACCTACTCCACTTGCGAGGCCCCTCTTCGATGAGGCTCCCACCTTCCACTAGCAAGTCTCTTGAAATGGAAGGGTAAACACCCCTCTTACAACCTTTTACAAGCAGTTCAACCTCTTACAAATTTTCAATAAGAAAGGAGGAGGAGAACTCTCTAGCAAATTGAAAACAAGACTTGCTAAGACTTTCTAAGACTTTTCTCTCAATCAAAATGCTTCTCAAAAGTTGTAACCTCAGCTGAGATTAGAGGGGTATTTATAGGCCTCAAGAGGATTCAAATTTTGGGCTCCAAAATTTGAATTTTCTTAGGGTTTCCGGTGCTGGAGGTGCCACCGCCCAACCAGGCGGTGCCACCGCCCAGCACTCGGGTGCTGGGCGGTGCCACCGCCCAGCCAGGAGGTGTCACCGCCCAGCACTCGGGTGCTGGGCGGTGCCACCGCCCAACTAGGCGGTGCCACCGCCTACAGTGTTTTCAGCCCAACTACAGTGTTTTCAGCCACTAGTTGGGCTTCAATCTTGGCTCTCTAGTTCGCTGGTTTAGCTTAATTTTTAGCCTAAACCAACTCTGACTTTGGGCCCAGTTGGCCCCTAACCAGGATATAGGATTATCTCTTAATCCTAATCCTAATTACAAGTGGACTACATAACCAAAACACATCCTAAGCAAATTTTCAACCGCGAACGTCGAGTCTTGTTCCGGCGAGCTTTCCGACGAACTTCTTCCGACGGACTCCCTGCAAGCTCCCAATCTTTGTGATGACTTTTAACGAGTAGCCGAGCCTTCTCGGTGATCTCCGCGAGCCTCCGACGATTTCTTCGGCGAACTTCCGACACGTTCCCGATTTCTTCTCGGATGGTTCCGGCAGCATCTCCGATGATTCTTCGGTCTCTTAAACGTCCATCGAGCTCGACTCCGGTATTCTCGCTTTGTGTTTTCTGGTTATCGTAGTTAATCCTGCACACACAAGCAAACACTCTACTCCGATCTAGACAATTATTATAACGCAAATTGACATTCTGTTGCCCGGCACGTCATTGGTTGGCGCTTCGTCCGATTCTTCGGTGCATCGTCCTCACTTGCGGCTTGTTGCCCAATCGGCGGTTGACCTCCGCAACCCCGATATCCTTGGCGCAATTTCGCTCTCCTTGGCCCGATGCCCGACGCCTGAAGCCTTCTGCCATCCAATATCCTGACGTGATCTCCTCCGACGCAACGTCAATTCCTCCTGCGTTAATTGTCTAATCCTGATCGAGTAGACCTGCATCACTCAAAATACAGTTAAACATCTAAACACAATCAATTAGTTTCATCATCAAAATCTGAGATTCAACAATCTCCCCCTTTTTGATGATGACAACCAATTGATGACGGAGTTAAACTTGACTCCTGGAGTTTAAACAAACTCCCCCTATCAATATGCCATACTTAGATTATCCCAAATCCAAGTAACATTCTTCACATGTTATGAAAGACATTTAAACCATCATGCAAATATATTCAATTCAATGCATGAAGTCATCAATATACTTCTCCCCCTATGTCATCAACAAAAAGGAGAAGTAGCTCTAGCTATTTTAAAATATATGCAAGTTTTTGCAACTTAAAGCTAGATTTTCATCACAACATATAAGCACAAAAGTATAGCAAGATTCTTAAGTTTAATCATGGCAATTCAACACATGCTTCTTGTGCAAGATTGCACTTTGCTTTTCTTTACATGTTCTAACTAGCAAAAAGCTTTCTCCCCTTTGTCATTGTCAAAAAGAAGGGAAGACCCATTACATCAATTATGACAAAAGTAAGTATCAATCTTAATTGTGCATCATCATATTTTCAAATTAGAATATGCACATTTTCAAAAAAAAACTTTATATTCATTTATGCATGATATTGAATAAATCGATCAACATTATAAGGATATCATACATGATACTAAAATTTTTAACTATTTGTCAACATTTTGATCATGATACCAAATATTCATCATTTAGAGTATTCATGATACAAAACATTAAATCAATATTTATAATACATCATTTTTGCGATAACTCATAGTATTTTAAATCATGATTTACATCATATTAATACATCACATCATAATTAGAAAGCACAAGTATTGCATATATCATTGCAAATCATATCATGATGGTATCAATTTGTCAAATTATATCCCACCAAAAACTTATCGCCATTTGTATTTCATGCATAATTTCACTTCATCACATTAGGAGTATCAAGAGGAATTAATTGGGTGATGAGATTAATATTTCACGAATACATGGAATTGTATAAAAAATCATATCATAAGTGTTTCATACATTCATATCATCACATGAAGGAATATAAACAAAAATTAGTGATGAGATATTACTTCATGAATACAATAAAATTCATATAGTATATCATGGTTTATTAGAATTAGTCTTCCTTTTGGTGAATAGCAAAAAGAGTGGTAGGAGAGCAAGATCTCAATTTATGCATATCAAATATTCAATCATCAAAATCATGAACCATCTAGAAAATTCTCCTCTTTAAATATTCAAAGAGAGAATCATGATGAACATTCTTGGTTTACATAAAGTTTCAAAACATAATTGTCAAGATTATGAATACTAAAAGACTATGAAACATTTCGACAAATCTCCTTTTAAATAGAAAAAAAAAATCTTGATTCATAAAGGATTTCATATTATGAATTTCAAGAGATCAAGATCATGATTTCAATAAAAAAAATTATTCAAATTTAAATCATCAAAATCATTATCAAAATCCAAGAGATTCACAAAGATGATACAAATGGATTCATCAAAATCAATAAGATTGAGCAAAATAATTTTCAAGAATGTTATCCTCTTTTCGATTATTTCAAAACAAATGATTTTGTTTCATTTATACCAAATAAAAACATTTATCATGTTTAAAACCGAAAGAGTAAGATTCATTACAACAAAAATCAATAAGGTACTTTCATTATGGTAAAAATCAATGATCCATAAATCGTAAAAGATTCATCATCCATAATTTCGAAATTTATTAAGTATGATCATTAAGCATAACACTAAAACATGGTTTCAAAATGTTTAATATTTTCATGCATATCAAATATTTTCAAATTCGAACATGCAAAATTTCAAAACTATATCTTCCATTTTTCATACATAACTCAATCATCATTATGAGCATATTGTACATGATATTCAAGTCATAAATTATCAAAATGTCAAGTAGAGTAGGTTAATTTGAATGTATCATTTTTAGTGAATGCCAAGAAGAATCACATCATGAAAGAATTTTGATTTATGGCAAAATTTCATGTATCGAATATCGAGAAATCAAGATGATAATATATATATAAAACTATTACAAGTTGTATTCAAGAGAAAAATCATCATTTGTTTTCAACTCATTCAATTTGTCAAATCAATATCATGATTTTGATATAACTCATTTTTAATTCAAATCATCAAACCAAAATCATTTTCAAGGGATTCATATAAATCAACAAGATAGAGAAAAATAATTTTCAAGAACAATTCTTTTCTCTTTTTAGTTATTTAAATTCATGTCATTTATGCTAGATAAAAATGTGCGTCAACATTTAGGATCGAAAAATGAATTTTGTCATAAAAACCATCAAGACCAATAAATCATAAAAATCATCATGTATAACTTTACAATCTCATGCATAAAATCATCAAATCATAGCATCAAAACTTTCAATAATTTCATTACAACATTAAGTAAGGTTTTATTGAACATAATTTTGAATGATTCTTATAGATATTTAAAAATTTCTTTAGTTTTACTTTATATGATTGACTTTATATTAGTATGCTTCAAATTTTTGTTCTTATGTCAAAACTATACATCATGTTTGAAAACCAAAGATAAGGTTCATAAAAAAAATCATCAAACCTTCCATTCAAAAGTCATACATCGTCATTGAAATTCAATATGGAAATCGTCAAAATACAAATTCTTACTTCTCAAGCACATATATAAGATTCATCTTACTAGGTGTATAAGCATTATATTTATATCTAACATTTTATTGTATTAACATAACACAAGCAATTTTCAAGAAAGATAATTATTCAAAAGAAAAGAGAAAATGCATCATGGAAAACATCAAGTAATTTCAAAATAATTAAAGAGAGTTGAGTTACTTACCTTGTAGTCGAAACCCGTCAAAGCCCAATTCGCCGTTTCACCTTTGGAAGTTCTTGATTCATCCTTGGGTGCCTTCCTTTTCTTTGGCCTCTTCATCCATTCAAGTTCATTGTTTATTTTAGATTTTTGTTTAATGAACTTATTAAGAGTTGGTGTTCGAAGTTCAAGTTCATCATTGTCCTCATCACTTGAGTCATCGCTCAAGTGGTATTCATTTGTCCAAGGTTCCAAATCCTTCCTGTTCTTTGGAAGGTGGTTCAAGTGTTCATTGTGTTCATCATGTGCATTGCACACCATTTCATATGTCATTAATGAGCCGATAAGTTCTTTAAGTGGAAAAGTATTTAAATCTTTTGTTTCTTGTATTGCCGTTACTTTTGATTCCCAAGCTTTAGAAAGTGATCGTAAAACTTTACTAACAAGTTCAAAATTCGAGAAACATTTGCCAAGAGCTTGTAAACCATTGACGACATCCGTGAAACGGGTGTACATGTCAACAATGGTTTCGCTCGGCTTCATTTGAAAAAGCTCGAAATTATGCATTAAAATGTTGATTTTCGAATCTTTAACTCTAGAAGTGCCTTCGTGTGTGATTTCAAGAGTGTGCCATATGTCGAAAGCCGTTTCGCACAAAGAAACCCGATTGAACTCATTTTTGTCCAAAGCGCAAAATAAGGCATTCATAGCCTTTGCGTTTAAAGAAAACATCTTCTTCTCCAAATCATTCCAATGGTTCATTGGAAGAGAAGGCATTTCAAATCCATTTTCAACTATGTGCCATAAATTCAAATCCAAAGAAAGTAAGAAAACTCTCATTCGAGTTTTCCAATAAGTGTAGTCCGTCCCATTGAAAAAGGGAGGACGAATGAGAGAATGACCCTCTTGAAAACCATAAAGAGCCATTTCTATTTGGGTGTTAAACCAAAGTAGAAAACCGTGGCTCTGATACCAATTGTTAGGATCGGAGCGGCACTAAGAGGGGGGGGTGAATTAGTGCTGCGGATTAAAACTTCGGTTTTAATCAAAAAATCTTTCGTACGTTAAGAACGAAACTTGAGAAATTTAACTTGAAGGCGTATTCTTAAAGTTGCGCAGCAAGAGTAATGAGGAACTAAAGCAGTAAGAAGATTTGCAGTAATGTAAATGACAATAATAAAAAGCAAACCAGAGATTACGCCGATTTTTAGAGTGGTTCGGTCAAATGACCTACTCCACTTGCGAGGCCCCTCTTCGATGAGGCTCCCACCTTCCACTAGCAAGTCTCTTGAAATGGAAGGGTAAACACCCCTCTTACAACCTTTTACAAGCAGTTCAACCTCTTACAAATTTTCAATAAGAAAGGAGGAGGAGAACTCTCTAGCAAATTGAAAACAAGACTTGCTAAGACTTTCTAAGACTTTTCTCTCAATCAAAATGCTTCTCAAAAGTTGTAACCTCAGCTGAGATTAGAGGGGTATTTATAGGCCTCAAGAGGATTCAAATTTTGGGCTCCAAAATTTGAATTTTCTTAGGGTTTCCGGTGCTGGAGGTGCCACCGCCCAACCAGGCGGTGCCACCGCCCAGCACTCGGGTGCTGGGCGGTGCCACCGCCCAGCCAGGAGGTGTCACCGCCCAGCACTCGGGTGCTGGGCGGTGCCACCGCCCAACTAGGCGGTGCCACCGCCTACAGTGTTTTCAGCCCAACTACAGTGTTTTCAGCCACTAGTTGGGCTTCAATCTTGGCTCTCTAGTTCGCTGGTTTAGCTTAATTTTTAGCCTAAACCAACTCTGACTTTGGGCCCAGTTGGCCCCTAACCAGGATATAGGATTATCTCTTAATCCTAATCCTAATTACAAGTGGACTACATAACCAAAACACATCCTAAGCAAATTTTCAACCGCGAACGTCGAGTCTTGTTCCGGCGAGCTTTCCGACGAACTTCTTCCGACGGACTCCCTGCAAGCTCCCAATCTTTGTGATGACTTTTAACGAGTAGCCGAGCCTTCTCGGTGATCTCCGCGAGCCTCCGACGATTTCTTCGGCGAACTTCCGACACGTTCCCGATTTCTTCTCGGATGGTTCCGGCAGCATCTCCGATGATTCTTCGGTCTCTTAAACGTCCATCGAGCTCGACTCCGGTATTCTCGCTTTGTGTTTTCTGGTTATCGTAGTTAATCCTGCACACACAAGCAAACACTCTACTCCGATCTAGACAATTATTATAACGCAAATTGACATTCTGTTGCCCGGCACGTCATTGGTTGGCGCTTCGTCCGATTCTTCGGTGCATCGTCCTCACTTGCGGCTTGTTGCCCAATCGGCGGTTGACCTCCGCAACCCCGATATCCTTGGCGCAATTTCGCTCTCCTTGGCCCGATGCCCGACGCCTGAAGCCTTCTGCCATCCAATATCCTGACGTGATCTCCTCCGACGCAACGTCAATTCCTCCTGCGTTAATTGTCTAATCCTGATCGAGTAGACCTGCATCACTCAAAATACAGTTAAACATCTAAACACAATCAATTAGTTTCATCATCAAAATCTGAGATTCAACAATCCTAACCCTAATTAACGTGCCAACTACGAATTTAAAGACATTTCCTAAGCTATTACAAAGTCCGTAAGTCAAGACTTCTTCCGACAAGCTTCCGGCGAACTTCCGGCGGTCTTCTGATAAACTCTCAGAAAACATTCTACAGACTCCTAACAGGCTCCTAGACTTCACGATTTGATCTTGGCAAGTTCCGACGAGCTTCTTTGGCAAGCTACAATCTTTCTCGGTGAGATCCACAAACTTCCGACGTACGTTCCGGCGAGCTTCCGAAAACCCTTCGGCAAGCTCCCTACTCATTTTCGGCTAGTTCCGGCAACATTCCCGACGAATCTTCGGACCCTCAAACGTCCATCGAACTTGACTCCGGTATCCTTGCTTTATGTTTTCAGGCTATCATAGTTAATCCTACACACTTAACTTCAATAATATGGATTAGATCAATTAACCCATCAATTGATTTCATCATCAAAATCTGAGATTCAACACAATGGCCGTAACCTACATCCACTCCTGATTCCTCCTCCGTTTAGGCCATCGGCATCTACTATCGGTCTTCCTTCAATGGGCAAAGACCAGTTACCTTCTTACAACTCTTTCTCCTTTTTACAAGTTTAGGAGACAACCTTTTACAAGCCTCATATCTCTCTTAGATTGATCACAAAGCTAAAGGA
The DNA here is from genome assembly GCF_036884655.1 of Musa acuminata AAA Group. Classification (NCBI taxonomy): domain Eukaryota; kingdom Viridiplantae; phylum Streptophyta; class Magnoliopsida; order Zingiberales; family Musaceae; genus Musa; species Musa acuminata. The sequence continues at coordinate 601,423 of NC_088336.1, read as the reverse complement.
GGAGGAGGATACTTAGCACTTTTACAATATTTTTACAACCAAAATTTCAAGACTTTTTGTTCACACTTTTCGTACTTTTTCATGTAGAAAAGAGTGGGGTATTTATAGGCACTAATGGCTTCAAAAATGGAGCCAAAAAGTATCTCATCCTGGGTTTTCGAGGTACTTACGGTACCACCGCCTAGTTTGGCAATACTACCGCTTGACAAAGCCTTGGAGATTGGGCTTAGGCAGTATCACCGCCTGATAGGATGATACCATCGCTTGGCAGTATTAACGACTGATGGTACCATCGGCCAGTCTGGGTGGTACCATTGCCCAAAACCACTTGGGAGGTTGAGCCTTAAGCGATTCCACCGCCTAGTATGGGTGGTGCCATCGCTTGACGTGGCTCCAAGTGGTTGAATGGGCCAACTAACCGGACCAATTCAACCTTGTTTAGGGCCCAATTGGCCCTTAATTGAGTTAGTAGGATTTCTCCCAAAACTAACTCAAATTAAAGTCCTAATTATGATAGTTAAATCTAAAACAATTACAATAAAAGGGATCTAAGTTGTTTGGCATGTTAATTGTTCAACCGAACTCTCAATGAACTTTCGACGAACTCTTAGCGATTTTCCAGCGAGCTTTCTATGAACTTCCGACAAACTTCCGACGAGCTTTCAGTGAACTCCCGATGAACTTCTGACGAGTTTTTGACGAACTCTCGATGAACTTACGGTGAGCTTTCACTACATTGTCCAATCCTTCAGTGTATCCCCCGATTCATCTGGCCTAATGCCTGATCATTGACTCCAGCCCAACATTTGATTATTCTTTAATCATTTTACCTTTCTCATGATCATAGTTAGTCCTGCATCACTTATCTCAAGACATAAATTAGATCATTAATTCACCAATTGATTTCATCATCAAAAATCGAGATTCAACAAGGTGGAACCTCCTTAGAATGTGCTTAGACTTCTGATGAGACCTAGGTTCCTTCGCTTGAGCAATCGTCCCATTGTTATCGTAATATAAGGGAATCGGCTCCTTGTTATCCGGCACGACTCCTAGATCTATGAGGAACTTCTTTATCCAGACTCCCTCCTTTGTTGTCTCTACTATAGCAATATGCTCTGCATTCGTGGTCGAGTTAATAATAGTATCCTGCTTGGAACTCTTACAGCATATTTCTCCTTCATTCAAGGTGTACACATACCCCGAATTCGACTTACTATCATCAACATCAAACTGAAAACTCGAGTCCATGTAGCCTTCAACCTTGAGGCTACTACCTCCATATACCAGTAAAAGATCCTTACTCTTTCTCAATTACTTAATTATACACTTTACTACTTTCTAGTGCTCCAAGCTTGGATTCGCTTGAAACCTGCTCATGACACTCAAAGCATGCGTTATATTAGGCTGGTACATAGCATGACATACATGATAAACCTTATCGCTGGTACATAGCATGGCTATATCTTATCCATGTTCATCATTTCTTCAAGAGTCGTTAAGGACATACTCCTAGAATGTGATATCCCATGTCTTATCGGTATGAGACATCTCTTGGAATTTTTCATGTCAAACCTTTTGACAATGGTGTTTGTGTACTTGGATTGGGACAAACCAAGCATCCTCTTAGATCTATCTCTATAGATTTGAATCCCTAAGATATAGGATATTTCCCCTATGTCCTTCATGGAGAAGTGTCTAGATAACTAAGTCTTTACTATGGATAGTATTCCTATATCATTCACAATGATCAAGATGTCATCCATATATAACACCAAGAAGGTGATAGTGCTTATACTTATCTTCATGTACACACAAGACTTATCTTCGTTCTTAACGAATTCATAAAATATAATCGCCTCATCAAATCTTATATTTCAACTTCGAAAAGCTTACTTTAGTGCATGAATGGACCTAGGTAACCTATACACCTTATCTAGGCTGTCCTTGGACACGAATCTCTTAGGCTATATCATATACACCTCCTCGAGGTTACTATAGAGGAACGTGATTTTCACGTCCATATACCAGATCTCATAATCATAATGTGCTACAATAGCTAACAGAATTCAGATAGATTTTAGCATGGCTACGGGTGAGAAGGTTTCGTCATAGTCAACACCTTACCTTTGATGATACCCCTTAACCACTAACATTGCTTTATAGGTCTCTACCTTTCAATCTACTCCGATCTTCTTCTTAAAGATCCATTTGCAACCAATGGATATAATACCCTCGAGTGCATCAACTAAGTTCCAAACCTTATTGAAGTACTTGGAATCCACCTTAGAATTCAAGGCTTCTTACCACTTCCTAGAGTCTATACTTGCAATAGTCTCCTCGTAGATCTAAGAATCAATATCCTCAATATCCACTACTCTAATATGTCTTACATATCTCTCAGGAAGATGAGATATTCTGTCGGACCCACGTAACTTATAAAAAAAATTTATTCGATCTTTGAACTATCATATTTGAAAATTTTTTTAAAAATTTTATTCTAACTTACAAAAATATGGATTTTATAGAGTTATATGATATTAACTTTCCTTCCTTAACTGTTATTCTTGTAGACCTCCGCGTAGTCCTTCCCACATAGCTATGGGAAAATAAAGGGTACGAGGATAACGGTATATAAATTTATGACTTCAATACAACGTTCTACATAAGAAATCAATTGATCTTGTCTCTCCTAAGAGCGAAGAAGGCGGACAGTCAATACTTGAGACTCTGCAACTATATAGTTTGCAACTAGTAATGCCCGCGCTACAATGCCAAAATCATGCACTTTGAAATAGCAAGCATGAAGTTGCGCTCGTTGGTTGCATTAACTTTCTGTCTCTACTGGAGAGCCGATTAGAGTCAGGAGTGATGGCAATCAGCAGGAAATAAAGAAATATTAAGAGGTTTAGGATCACTCAACTCTTTAGATTTTTTTTATCACTAATATTTTTTTATTTGTTAGACATGCAACTGTTGACTTTCAATGCTTTTTAACTTCAATGTTCCCTCCCCACTGTGAAGTGACTGTACTTGTTCAAGTCTCTTGAGTACAAACATCCAATTGGCATCCGCCTCCGAGAAGCAGATTGTGTAAACTATATGCTTTTCTTTTCTTGTGCTTGAGGGGAGCTGAGGTCCTACTGAACCAGCAGCAGAACTGTGTCGTTTGAAGAATCATCGCATGTCCAACAAGAGAAACTCTGGCTTTTCGATCAGAAGCTTCCATTCATTGCAGAATTTAGCAACTGTAGCTCCATCCACGATCCTATGATCAGCTCCAATTGTGACCTGAAGCCAGAAGAGTCATGTTCCAAGTGTAAGTGGATGAACCTAGATAAGAATTAAAAACGGAGGCAAGTGTCTAGAGATTTTGAGATCTCCTTCTCTGGTTGCTTATCCAGTTTGTGTCATATGTTTCACCACAATACTAATTGTCTGGATTGGTAAGCAACCACCTATCTTTCTTATCCTCAACAGTAAAATGCATTCATGGTGGTTGAAGTGCTATTTTATGCAACTGGCTTGAACCAAAATACTTGTTTGACAAAATTATGGCAAAGTCACCTGGCCAGGTTTAACTCTAGTTGATTGGGTTTAGACCAACAATAACAGGGGTATGGAAAATTCAAACTGCATGCGGCCCATTCAAGATCCAGTCAGGTTGGTCTATCCAAGTAAAGTTTGTGGTGTCAAACTCTTAAAAATATAATGTAACTTCAGCAAATACAGGAACACAAATGAATCTTGATGGCAATGAGGTATTCTGATGACCAAATTGTCCAGCACTCAAGCCCATGTGTATCTATGAGAAAATGTGGTAAAGAGAAATTCGGCTTTTCCAACATCAGAAGTTAAATCATAAAATCCTAATTTCAAGATTTTATGGGTCAAGTTATTTCAGATACCATCATAGCCAACCCATTATATCCAGTTGTATTTGGGTAATCCAAATCAAATCCAGATATCAAAACCCTCACCCAAACCCAACTTAACTTCTGTTTGCTGTCAATTTATGGTAAAAAGTTCCTACCCCTACCTACACTACATTCCATGGATTATCCAAACTATATACTGAAAAATATTCTCATATATACTCATAAATTATTGCCAGCAGTCCTAATATAGGATAAGGGTGTTGTTGTTGTCGTCATTGTAATGATACATCCATTCACCAAAATATTGACATCAATATTCCCACTAAAACTGAGGGAATGGAGATCTAAAATTGATCCTAACAAGAAAGAGAATAGTTACAGGTACAGAGGGCTTTTGATTAAATAAAGGGTTGGATTGTAATTTTTCCAAAACAAAGTATGCAACTATTTAACTATAAGTGCATGCTGAATAATCACAGTCAAAATGGCTGAATTGAAAACTTACATTGGCTATTGAAGCTGGATAAACATTATCAGCATCATCAAAACGGGGAAGTTTTCGAATTTGTCCAATAGCAATGATAGCAACCTCAGGTAAATTAAGAAGTGGAGAACCAAACATGCCACCAACTGCTCCAATGTTGCTCAAGGTTATTGTTCCACCAGTAATATCTTCAGAATTTAGCTTGTTGTTTAATGCCATCAGTTGCAATCTGGCCAATTCCTTCATAATCTAATTACAGAACAAGCATCATTCAGAATGATTTTGCGTATAGATGTACATCAAATAAGTGAGATGAGATTAAGAGTAAAAGATTAATAATTAATCCAAAACCATTGCAACAAGTAAAACATTAAGGTATTATAGGATGTGAAGAAAAAATGATGAAGTATATCAAAATCAGATAAAGTATGTAAGCTAGTGACAGAATGTCTTATCATGACAAGACCACCCAGGATTGGCAACAAACTCAACAATCTTAAACATACGTATCAGTGTGCCCAAACATGACTACTTATTCATGTTGTCAAATAATAAGATGTCGAACAGGGCTTTTTGCTCAGTTAAATAAGAGCTAGAGAGTCAAAATATACCAATTTGATACTCCGAAAGTGATCAGGAATTGTCGACTTATCCACTATAATAAAAAGACACATCCAAACACACATTGATCCTTTTACCAATTTTGCTTGAATCTTTTTGTGTACACTGCAGATAGTAGATTCCTTATAGAGTGAAAATTCATATCTTCCATTGTTTGTACTTCTGAATACCAAATCAAGGTCATATTTCTCATGTGTATTAAAGGGATGCTACTCCTATGAAGATGCATATGATAAATGCTCAAAATTTCAAATGGCTAATGCTTTTGTCAGATAATATATTTCTTTATGCTGAGGTGATACCAGTGATTTCAATAGGCGCTCGGGCGCTTGCCTCAAAGAGGCGCCGCTTGGGCGCTCGCCCGAGCCCAAGCGTCGGGCACTTGCCGACACTTCAGGCAAGCATCGGGCACTTCAGACTTTTAGGTCTGGTTGGTCTCTGGTGCTTTAGTTGGTTCAATTGAACCAACTAAATCACCAATATCAGGCTCCCTCTCGCGATTTCCCCGACTTCCCCAACCCTAAAACTCGCGATTTTGCCGTCAAGATTTCTTCTCCGTTGTCGCTGCTCTCTGCCGCCACTGCCACTATCGTTGCTTGCCGCTACTATCACTACTCGCCGTTGACACAATCGCTGCTCGCCGTTGCTGTCGGCGCTCCCGCTGTCGCCACCGCTCCCGCTCCCCCTCCAGCTACGGTTGTCGCCTGCTACCGTTGTCGTTGCCTCAACACCTCGGTCTTCTCACACTCTTCTCACTATACTGTTAACAGTATATTAATAGTATGCTAATAATAGTATTTTTATTTATTATATTAATAATATATTATTTTGATTTTAATACTATTAATTTTTTATTTATTTAATAGTATATTTTTTATTTAAAAAATAAAAAATATACTATTATGATTTATTTATTTATTTATTATGATTTTGTACCTAATTTTTTTAATTTAATAGCATATTTTTTATTTAAATAATTATATTTATTAATTATATTATATATTTTTATATTTTAGCGTCTCGCTTCGCTCGAGTGAGCGCCTAGCGCCTCGGGCATTTTTGGACCTTGGTGCCTAGTGCTTTTTAAATCATTGGGTGATACATCATGCAACTTGGACTGATGACTTAGGTCATAAACTTGGTAAGCGAAGTCGAACTTCCACCAACCCAAGATGACATGACTCACAACATCAACCAATCAAATGTCAACACATGAAAGATCCTGCAGATCAGCTTTAGTTTAAAATGGGTCTCCCTACCCAACATTGACAGCTATGATAGGGCAGGCATCAAGTTGGATGGTATCCAGGTTGCAAATGAAATATTTTCCACTGAAACATAGGCCAATGATAAAAGATTTGTTCACTTTCTTTTACCTCTGTTAAAAAAACTTTACCGAAACTTGTCATAAGCTAGAGCACTACAAAATATTACACACCCATAATAAAACATATGAAACTATCCTGATCTCTAACAAAATAATGCCTATTGGTCAGATCATCTTTGATAATAACTAAATGAATTCTACATGCCAAATTGTATGCGACTGTAACAGAGATTTACTGTATACACATGAAGACTTCAAAAATTCAGTTTGCATGCAGAGGAATGACAACTCAAGTCTGCAATAGGCTCATTTTCCATCAAATATGAAGTTGACCAAGACGTTTTCCCACCAACTAACATGGAACATATCAGATCATATATTATACCATAAAGTCGATTTTCGGCCAAGTGAAAAAGACATCTATAAAATCGTGACTAAAGAATATGACTAAACGAAATGGATACATTTGTCTCATACTCTATGGACACGAAGAGAAAAGATATATTTTACATCTCAAAGGGGTTATAATTGGATATACCATTATTTCTAATATAGGAGTTCTTATATCAATGGGAAATGCTCTATCTTTGAGTGCAGTTTGAATTATTAATTTATATAATTGGAAGTAACTAATTAGGTTTGCAACGAAACCTAGAAATCAATCACTGATCTAATTTTACCTCTTTGGGATAGAACTCAACAGAACAGTTTAGTGTCAGCAAGTGATTAAGTAGTTCCTCAAGAGAAAATTATTGACTAGATACGGTAATACAGAGAAACAAAATTGTTTGAGCCCCTTCTTTCAAATAGGATGATGGATTATTCACTACAAACTGAAAGCTAAGCTGTGATAATAAAGATCCCAGGGAAAAAGAGATGTCTCGAGATTTGTTAAAGTAATAGGCATAATTTCAGAGTCATTCAGTTTGAATACTATGTCAACAGATTTAAAAAAAAAAAGCTTCCTATTACATTGTGAACATATTACTGATTTGTTGAGATTATTTCCTCTTTTGTTGGAAATTATTTTCCGATTTTGATAAGATTATTCTTTTGATTCTGTGAAGATTAATTTCCTATCCTTTTCAGGTGATTAGTTTCCAGATTTTTGTACGATTTAGTTTCTCCATTTATCAAACTTGTACCCCTATAAATTCTGTAAGGTTCTCATAATCTAAAGCATCAAGAAGTATTCCTTTCTAAATGGTATTCAGAGCCTATCCATACAAGACCAAAAGCTTTTTTCTTCATTGTCCAAAAATCTCTCTTCCTTCCTCATGTCCTCTTCAACCCAAACCTCTATTGGTTCTATCCATAACCAAACCATGTATCAATCATTCCCTTGTGAACTCCAAACTATTCATCCCCCCTTTGGACTCACTGGTCAAAACTATTTGGAATGGTCCCAGCTTGCATCCACTTTTCTAAAAGAAAAAGGAAAATTGAGCCACTTAATTGGACCAGTACCAAGCGAAGATGACCCGCATTAGTTACTCCGGATGAAGAAGATTTGATGATCATGACACTGGAACTCAATGCAACCATAGATCAGTGGAACGTGCGTGTTTCTCTGTTTCTATGTACGACAAAGCATAAAGTCAAAGGTGTTGCTCAGATCTACAAGATCAAGACTAAGATACATTCCACAAAGCAAGGTACTTTATCTGTGATTGAGTACTACAATATTATGAAATGATTGTGGCTTGGATTTGATTATTATCAAAATGTTAAGATGAAGTATAGTGAAGATGCTGCTATGTTACTAATGATTCTTGAAAGAGCAAGGATCATTTTTAGTCGGACTTAACATGTAATATAATCAAGCACAGATTCAAGTACTTAGAAACTAGGAAGCACGAACACAGTGGTTTGGGTGGCATACCCATGTCCGACACATGTCAGACACGGATTCATCACCAACATGACTAGACACATGTCATACATGTGTCGAGCCTTGTCTTGTTTTTTTTTAATTCTTTTGATTCAGTTGGATACGAAATTCACATGTTGGACTCCGGATTTCTCAGTGCTTGCGTGCGGAGACATCATGAAACCTCCAGAATCCTTCCTTACAGATTCAGGGAGGATTTCTTACCTTTTACGAACGGATCATCGGTGTTAAATACACTTGTGTCCTACCCCTACCGAACCCTTCTTCCTCACTAGCGGAGCCTTTGCCCTTGCTCCACCTATGGAAGAGGAGGCTCTACCCCCGCCTCGAATGCCTCTAGACCACCACCACCCATCAACCACCTCGGCTTCAACTCCCGAGCGAATTGGAGGTTTCACAACGAAGCAAACCCTTATTCCTCAACAAAGTGAAGCCTTTGCCCCACCCCTAGTCCACCATCAAGGTCTAGCGAAGCCTGCACCCCAACGAAGCATCCTCACCGATGTCTGGTTAAAACTATGCCCCACTTGTGTCCAATCAGCGTCTCATCAACATCCTCTGCCCCCCGCCCCTCAGTGCCCCACCGGTGTCACCAAGCACTAGCGAAGCCTTTGTCGTCGCACACTCGCACTATCAGGCCCTCCTCGTCGAGCACCGCACCTATGACCCGACGATCATCACACTATCGGGCCCTCTACCCTAAGTGCCCCACTTACGACTCA